>NC_057755.1:7602026-7606130 GCF_004010195.1 Chiloscyllium plagiosum | reverse complement strand
CTGGAGGAAGAGCGCCTCATCTTCCGCCTAGGAACCCTTCAACCACAATGGATGAATGCAGATTTCTCCAGCTTCCTCATTTTCCCTCCCCCTACCTTATCTCAGTCCCAACCCTCGGACTCAGCACCGCCTTCTTGACCTCCAATCTTCTTCCCGACCTCTCCGCCCCCATGCCCTCTCCGGCCTATCACCCTCACCTTAACCTCCTTCCACCTATCGCATTTCCAACGCCCCTCCCCCAAGTCCCTCCTCCCTACCTTTTATCTTAGCCTGCTTGGCACACCTTCCTCATTCCTGAAGAAGGGCTTATGCCCGGAATGTCAATTCTCCTGCTCCTTGGATGCTGCCTGACCTGCTGCGCTTTTCCAGCAACACATTTTTCAGCTCTGATCTCCAGCATCTGCAGTCCTCACTTTCTCCCTGTATTACTTTAGTTGACAATCACACTGGCAGGGAATTTGAGGAATGACATAGTGGTAATAACTGGTGGTTTTGTGGTAGGGAGAGCGCTAAAAGTAGAGAACCGATGAGAGCAAGAAAAGGAGGGGGGAAGCGAGAGTGAGAGAGCGAGAGCGCGCGCGCGAGAGAAATAGAGAGACACAGACAGACAGGGAGACAGGAAAAGAGAAATGATGGGAGTGTTTGGGATGGGGGAGGAGAGACAAGCATGGGTAGGAGGGGAAGACAGACAGAGACAGTATGAGAGTAAGCGAGGGGTAGAGCATGACAGGGTGACAACGAAAGGGGGAAGAGAGCGTGAGGAGTGGGGAGAATGAGAGAGACAACAAGAAAAAGGAGAGCACAAGAGAAAGCAAGAGGGACACACAGAGTTTGAGGCAGACAGTGTGTTTCTGGCCATGCACCAGAGACAGAAAGAGAGAGAAAATGCAAAAGTGCGTGAATGTGAGTGTGAGGGAGCAAGAGGGTGTAACTGAGGGCTAGGGGGCACGATGCAAGGGAAAGGAATGTGACTTCGGGCAAAACCAAGGGAGAAACATAGACAGAGAAAAGAGAACCACATGCCGGCCATCCTTGCAGCCAAACATTGACTGGATCGGTCTTCTATTCCTGATCCTGGGAATAACCCCGAGATCAGTCGTCCTGATTGTTAAAATTATTTCCGAGCTCAAGTTTAGAATAACGAGAAGGTACTTCATGGAAACGTCGAGAATTCTGACAGGGCTGAAACAGGGCGGATGCAGGACTGACAGTTCTCCCTGAATGGAGGGTTCATAGCAAGGGGTCAGGCCATTTCAGACTGAGATGAAGGAGAAATCTCCGAGAGCTGGGAACCTGTTGCATTATCCACCACCAGTTGCTGCAGAGGTAAGTCGCTGAACATGGACTGGAAAGAATTAGTTTTCTAGCAGTAGGTAACAAGATGGAAGAGAGGGCGAGGCAAGAAAAGAGAGAGTCATGACCATGGTGAATGGTGGAGCAGGTTTGACAGGCTGAATGGCGAATACAGATGCAGTTGACCAATCTCTCCTCAAAAGGACAAACAGCAATTTATCAGTCTGGTGGACCTTCACTGCTCTCCCTCGAAGGTACGATATCTTCACTTGGGTAAGGGAAGACCAAAATGCCGGGCAGTACGCCGGATGAGGCAGGACCTGGACAGTTGCTGCAAGGCATTGTTCCTGAACTGAGATCCTGTTTTAGTGAAGGCCAACAGACTATGCATCTCCCCTGACTGCTTACTGACAATGCACACTGGCTTTCAGCGACCATGTTAGATTAGACTAGATTCCATACAGGATGGCAACAGGCCCTTTGGCCCAACAAGTCCACACCGACCCTCCAAAGAGTAACCCACCCAGACCCATTCCCCTATATTTACCCCTGACTAACGTACCTAACACTATGGGCAACTTAGCACAGCCAGTTCACCTGACTTGCACAACTCTGGATTGTGGGAGGAAACCAGAGCACCCAGAGAAAACCCACACAGACACCGGGAGAATGGCATCCTTCTATACTGGAGTTTGCACAAAGTCCCTTTGAATACCAACCCATCACCATTTAAATAATACGTTCTCATTCAGTTTCCTCTACCGAAGTGGACAACTTCACGCTGATCTTCATTATCCTGCACCCACCATGCCCACTCACTCGACTTATCCAAGTTGGCCTTAAACCCTTTTACATCCTGCATCCTACTCACGATCCCACCTCTCTGATCGTCATCAGCAAACGTGGAGATCAGACAACCAGACAATCAGCGTGGAAGCAGGTCATTCGGCCCACTGAGTCCATACCGTCCCTCTGAAGAGCATCCCAACCAGACCCACCCCTCTACCCTATCGCTGTAACCCTGCATTTCCCACCTAATCTGCACATCCCTGTGAGGCAATTTAGCACAGCAGTTCACTTAACCTGCACATCTTTGGATTGTGCGAGGAAACTGGAGCACCCGGAGGAAACCCATGCAGACACGGGGAGAACGTGCAATCTTCACATAGACAGTTCCCTGAGGCTGCAATCGAACGCGGACCACAGGTGCTGTGAAGCAACACTGCTAACTCCGAGCCACGTTGCCGCAGAAATAGTACATTTGATTCCCACAACCAAGCTGTTGATGTGCATTGGGAATACCTGGCCACCAAGCACTCCTCCCCCCCCCGTGCTACCTCATTGACATGCTCAATGTACCAGCAAATGCCCCTGCAAGGAACTGGGTCCCAGTGTTGCTCGACTTGCACAAAGAACCAAGAAAACCTACTTATGCATCTGTCCAGATGCGTCTTAAATGAATCTACCGTACCTGCCTCTACTACCTCTGCTGGCAACGCGTTCCAAACGCCCACCGCCCTCTGTGTGAAGTACTTGCCATGTGTATCCTCCCTTAAACTTTCCACCTCTCACCTTAAAAGCGTGACCTCTCGTTATTGAATCCTTCACCCTGGGAAAAAGCTTGTCTCTATCCACCCTGTCTATACCCTTCATGACTTTGTAAACCTCAATCAGGTCCCCCTCTCAATCTCCTTTTTTCTAATGAAATTAAACCTAGCTTACTCAACCTCTCTTCCATACCAGGCACCATCCTCGTAAACCTTCTCTGCACCCTCTCCAAAGCGTCCACATCCTTTAGGTAATGTGGTGACCAGAACTGTACACAGTATTCTAAATGTGGCTGAACCAATGTCTTGTACAATTTTAACATGACCCGCCAGCTCTTATACAGGTCCATCTGCTCCAAACTCAGTCCTATTGATGTACAAATCTCAATCCCTCCCTCCTACACCATTCCTACATCCAAACATCGACTGGCTCTGTCTCAGATTCCTGATCTTGGGAATAATCTGGAGATCAGTACCTATTATTTCCTCGCTCCCAAAATACAGCGGGCAGGCACCCATCCTTCGGTTTACCGATGAGCCACCACCTCTGGCCATTCTCTCTCTTAGTTCACAATGTGCCGCAGTTCCTCAGTGTCATTCTCCATCTGGCACTGGGGAGGCAACACACCACAGAGTCACAGTCGTAGATTTGTACAGAATGGAAACAGACCCTTCGGTCCAACCCATTCCCAAAAGAAACTAGTCCCACTTGGCTGTGCTTAGCCCACATCCCTCCAAACCTTTCCTATTCATGAACTTATCCAAATATCTTTCAAATGTTTTTACTCTGCCTGTATCCACCAATTCCTCTGGTGGGTCAATTCACACAAGAATCATTCTGTGTAAAAGGCTGACCCAAGTCCTTTTGAAATCTTTCTCCTCTCACCTTAAAAATATGCCTGAGTTTTGAACTCTCCCGCACAAAGGAAATGATCTTTGTCGTTCACTTATCTACACCCCTCATGATTTTATAAACTTCAACAAGATCACCCCTCGACCTACTGTGCTCCACGGAAAAAAGTCTCAGTCTTTCCAGTCTATTTTAATAGCTCAAACTCTCTATTCTCGGTAACATCCTGGTAAATCTCTTTCTGAACCCTCCACAAACAAATTCCCAACTCAATATTGTGTCTGCAGCCACGGAAATAGATGTTTGCTGCCCTTACTGAGAGAGGGCAAGGGAAGACACCTGGATGGGAGAGCGGAAAAAAAAACAAAATGGGGAGAGGGTGATTCAGAGACACAGAGAGACAGAGACAGACAC
>NC_057755.1:7588675-7601171 GCF_004010195.1 Chiloscyllium plagiosum | reverse complement strand
AGAGAGAGACACACAGAGAGAGAGAGACACACAGAGAGAGAGAGACACACAGAGAGAGAGAGACACACAGAGAGACAGTTACAAGGGCATGTTTCCATGTGGTAAAGAGAAAACAGCAGACACAAACACAGGGAAAAATCAGTAACAGTTGGACAGAGCAAGCAAGAGATGGAAAGCTGAGATGACAGCTCGAGCATTTGTGCATGCGAAGGAAAGGAAACGACTGCTCACGAACGTGACTGGCAGCTGCACGGAAAGGAATGGTGAGATCACTGATTATCACAGAGAGAAAGTGACGATTCAGCATAGAGAGTGTGGTAGGAGCACAATACTGGGAGAAGTGAAAGCTGGCAGGCAGATGGAGAGATCAGGGGAGTGAACATCACGGGGACTGAGTGTGTGTGATGGGGACAGTCGAGGGGTTACTGTTTCCACACCACAGTGTTGGCAAGGTGGGAGTACACACGGGTGTCAAACAGAACAGATAGATAGATGGACAGGCAGAGTAGAAGAGAGATTTGCTGTGGCTTTTACAGAGGAATTTGGGGGGGGAGGGAGACCTGAAGGAATCGTGGTAACCTCATGTGACATCGTTGCTGTCTCAAAAACTCTGGGAGCTGGTTAAAAAAATACTTCCACACAAACATATCTGCGTGGAACACCCTTGCAGCCAGACGCACGCAACACACCTGTACACATGCACAGAACATGTGCCAACTGGCATCATAGAGACGTACAGCATGGAAACAGACCCTTCATGCGAACCTCAATTAATCTAGTCCCATTTTGCCAGTACGTGGCCCATATACCTCTAAACCTTCACTTTCATATGCAAAACCAGATGGCTTTTAAATGTAACATTACCAGTCTCCACCACCTCCTCTGGCAGGTCATTCCATATACGCACCACCCTCTCCGTGAAAATGTTGCCCCGAAGGTCTCTTTCATATCTTTCCCCACGCACCTTAAACCAATGCCTTCCAGTTTTGACTCTCCTACCCTGGGGGAAAAAGGCCTTGGCTCTTCACCATGCCCCTCATGATTTTATAAACTCGATAAGGTCACCTCTCAGCCTCCAACACTCCGGGGAAAATAGCCCCAGCCCATTCAGCCTCTCTCTATAACTCAAACCATCCAATGCTGGAAATATCCTTTCAAATCATTTCTGCACCCTTTCAAGTTCGCAACATTATGGCTTTAGCAGGGAGACCAGATTTGCATACATTATTCCAAATGTGGCCTCACCAATGTCCTGTTGTGGCTGTACATGACATCCAAACTCCCATATTCTCAACATACCGATCAAAGGCAAGCATGTCAAACACCTTCTTCACTATGTGACTCCACCTTCAAGAGACTACAAACCTGTATCCCTAGGTGGCTTTGTTTGGCAACACTCCCCAAGACTTTACCGGTAAGTGTGTGTATTAGCGATTTTTGAGAAGATTTGTAGCTCAGGTTGATGATAAGTATGTACGTTAGCTTGCTGAGCTTGAAGGTTTGTTTTCAGATGTTTCGTCACCATACTAGGTAACATCATCAGTGAGAGTCTCTGGTGAAGCGCTGGTAGTATGTCCCACCTCTCTATCTATAGGTCTTGGATTCTTAAGGTGGGTAATGTCATTTCCAGTTTGTTTTTTTTTCCCCCACAAGGGAAAGTAGATAGGATGCAAATCGATGTGTTTATTGATGGAGTTCTGGTTAGAATGCCATGCCTGTAAGATTCTCGTGCATGTCTTTGTTTCACAAGTCTGAGAATGTGTGTGTTGCCCCAGTCAAAGTGGTGTCCTTCTTTGTCTGTGTGCCTGGAAACTAGTGATAGTGGGTCGTGTCTTTTGGTGGCCAGTTGGTGTTCATGTATCCTGGTGGCAGGTTTCCTGCTCGTTTGTCCAATGTCGTGTTTTCTTTTTAAAAACAGTTCTTGCATGATATCTTGTGAATAACGTTAGTTTTACTGGTGGTACCTAATGCATCTTTCAGGTTCATTAGTCGCTATGTTGGTAGGTTTGTGGGCTACTATGATGCCAAGGGCTTGGAGTAGACCGGAAATCATTTCTGATATATCTTTAATGTAAGGTAGTGTGGCTATAGTTTTGGTTGCATTGTGTCTGCTTGTTTGGGTTGGTTTCTGAGGAATCGGCAGATTGTGTTTATTGGGTACCCGTTTGTCTTGAAAACATTATATAGATGTTTTCCTTCTGCTCTTTGTAGTTCTTGGGTGCTGCAGTGTGATGTAGCTTGTTGAAATAATGTCAAGATGCAGCTCCGTCTGTGTGTTGGGATGATTGCTTCTGAAGTTACGTATTTGGTCCACGTGTGTTGTTTTTCTGTAGACGCTGGTTTGAAGCTCTCTGTTAACTGCACGTTCAACTTCACGTCTCGGAACAGGAGTCTGTTGTCGTTCTCCTCTTCTTTTGTGAATTTTAGGCCTGTCAGGGTATTGTTGATGATGCTGTATGTTTCCTTTAGTCATTACAAAGGTGTCATCCACGTAGCAGACCCTCAGTTTGGGTTGGGTAGATGGGAGAGCAGCTTGTTCATGTCTTTGCATTACTGCTCCCGCTATCAAGCGTGATAGTAGTGACCCCATGGGTGCTCCTTTGACTTGTTTGTCGGTTTTGTTAATGAATGTGAAGTGGGTGGTGAGGCACAGGTCCACTAGCTTGAGGATGTTGTCTTTGTTATAGAGTCACAGAGATGTACAGCATGGAAACAGACCCTTTGGATTAACCTGTCCATGCTGACCAGATATCCCAACCCAATCTAGCCCCACCTGCCAGCACCCGGCCTATGTCCCTCCAAAACAACTTCCTCAAGCAGCTCATTCCATACACATACCACCCTCTGTGTGAAAAAGTTGTCCCTAAGGTCTCTTTAATATCTTTCCCCTCTCACCCTAAACCTATGCCCTCGAGTTCTGGTTTCCCCGACCCCAGAGAAAAAAACTCTATCTATTTATCCTATCCATGCCCCTCAATTTTGTAAACTTCTATAAGGTCAACACTCAGCCTCCGACGCTCTAGGGAAGAAAGCCCCAGCTGTTCAGCCTCTCCCTACAGCTCAAATCCTCAAACCCTGGCAACATCATTGTAAATTGGTGCTGTCTGGTGTTTGTGGTCCTGGTTTTCATAGTAGTAATGACAGCGTTTCTTTGGCCAGGTCCAATGCCGATTGATGTGAAAGGAGCTGTAATGTCAAAGGAGGCCATCTTTCATCCTCTTTATCTTGGGGTCTTTGGTGTTCAGGAATTCTTGGGTGGAGTGGCGTGAATCTTCAATTAGATGTTTTAGTTTTTGGTGGAGTTCTTTGGCTAGTCTGTATGTTGGTGTACCAGGTAGGGAGACTATGGGGCCCCTGGTTTGTGTGGCGTACTGGATCCATCTGGTTTCATGTTTTGCAAGTCTGTCCTGTTTAATTCTGATTTTTTTTTTAAAAAGTGCTACTAAAAAACGTTGAGATTCTGACAGTTGGATGTACAGTTAACAGAGAGCTTCAAAGCAGGAAAAACAACACACATGGACCAAATACTTAACTTCAGAAGCAATTGTCCCAACACACACACAGACGGAGCTGCATCAAGACATCATTTCAACGAGCTACATCAAACTACAGCACCCAAGAACTGCAAACAGCAGAAGGAAAATATCCATGCAACGGTTTCAAGAAAAACGGATACCCAATAAACACAATCCGCCGATTCCTCAGAAACAAACCCACTTAAGCAGACACAATGCAACCAAAAACTATAGCCAAACTACCTTACATCAAAGATGTATCAGAATGATTTCCAGTCTACTCAGACCCTTGGCATCATGGTTGCCCCCAAACCTACCAACACACTTAAACAGCAACTAATGAACCTAAAGGATCCAATACATACTACTAGCAAACCTAACGTCATTCACAAAATACCTTGCAAGAACTGTAAAAAACACTACATTGGACAAACTAGCAGGAAACTTGTCCCCAGGATACACGAACTCCAACTGGTCACCAAAAGACACGACCCAATATCACTAGTTTCGATACACACAGACAAAGAAGGACACCACTTTGACTGGGACAACACACACATCCTCGGACTGGCGAAACAAAGACATGCACGTGTATTCTTCAAGGCATGGCATTCTAACCAGAACTCCATCAAGAAACACATCAATTTAGAACTTATCTACTTTCCCTTGAAAAAAGGAACCAGAAATGACATTCTCCACCTTAAGAAACCAAGACTCTATAAATAGAGATGCAGGATATACCAGCAGTGCTTTACCAGAGACTCTCTCTGATGATATTACTTAGTATGGTGATGATACATCTGAAAACAAACCTTCAAGCTCAGCAAGCTAACTTACATAGTTAAGTGTGAATGCCCTGTCCTGGTTTGCCTTCATAAAATGCAACACTCCAACATTCCTTGGTCCACTGTCCAGTTGTAATTAGAGACAGCCTTCACCAGTGTCTCATCAATTTTGGTGCCATCTGTAAACTTAAGTTGTCTTCGGAGCAAGAAGCAGTTTGTGTGCAAGGAGGTGACATCAAAAACAAACTCTTTGAGGGGATCATTCCATTTGTTTGATTAATGGGTGGCCAGGCCAGCATTTATTGCCCATCATTAACTGCCCCTTGAGGAGGTGACTGAATTCTTGAAGACCAGCAGAGGGCAGTTAGAAGCCCACCACATCACTGTAGGTCTGGACCCTCCCTCAGTATTGACCCTCCGACAGTGTGGCCCTCCCTCGGACTTACCCCACCACTGTGCTGCACTCCCTCACTACTGACCCCACGACAGTGCAGCCCTCCCTCACTACTAGGTAAGGAAAGCGGATTTCTTTCCCCGAAGAGAATCAGTACTGACTGAGAAAAGTCAGAGTTTGCTGAAGATTTGCATCTTGCACTAATCAGGACAATTTGCAAGAATGCCAGTTCAAAGAGGAAACTCAAAAGTTACACTACATGAGAGGAGACAGCTGACAAGTCAACTCTGGTGGTACAGCCATTGTCATGGAGGGTGCATCAGCATACGACGACTGATAGTTAACTGACAGATTTTTGTTTGGGAGGTTAATGCAGTGACCGAGGATGACCTCTATGATGGTGACTGAAGGGATGCCACGTGTAACGTCAAAAGGAAATCGAATGGGTGCCTTTGAGGGAGAGTATGCATAATTACGGTCAGGAAATAGATCTAACTGGATTGCTACAACTGAAAGCCAGCATCAGACCGGAGGGGCTGAGAGGCCTGAAACTCTTTCCTTCCCTTGTTATGTCCCTGTCTCTCCATAAGTATCGCTGAGCCAGGGGAACATCTGTCCAGATGCACAGCCAACGCTGCTGGTGGTTGACCAGAAATTCCACTCTCCAAAAGCAGTCGTAGCACATCCTTTGCCAGCTTCTAAGACACTGAGGACACACTACCTCTAACCTTTGGCCCTGCTTAAAACACTGCAACCCATCCAAACCGCGAAGAAGCAGAATAGACCAGAAGAGATCACGGACTCACATGCCGAAAAAGCGGGTTGCCATGGTACCGAACCGGTCGAACATGAAGCCACATGGCAGTGTCACAAAATTGTTCATGAAGGCTCCCAGAGTGAAGAGGAGGGTGAAGCGTTCATCCTGGGGATCACAGTGCACTGAGATAGAGATATAAACAGGAAGTGAGAGGGAGGGAAAGGGACCTGTAGGACAAGTGCGGCGCCCCCTCGGAACAGACCCCGCGACAGTGCGGCGCCCCCTCGGAACTGACCCCGCGACAGTGCGGCACTCTCTTAGCATTGACCCTCTGAAAGGGCAGAGTGATCTCTACCATTTGAGGCTTTCAGCTCCTTCTCGACTCTATCAGCTTATTCCATCCTGTTCCACACACCCTCATCCTCATCTCTGCTCCGTGTCACCATCCTCTCTTCCACTTATCCCTTCCCCGCTCTTTTGGGCCATTCTTTTTTCGCTTCCCTGCAGCGCACTTACTGGTGCCATTTTCCACTCCGTGGTGGCTGATGTTCTGCACAGGGTCACAGAGGTCGGCGAAATATTTCTCCTTCTTCAGCACGAAGACGAGGGATGCCCAGCCGAAGAGCACGCCAGCGAAGCAGATGCACTCAAACAGCCCTGTGGCGAATGTCAAGAGCCGTTTGATCCTCTCCCTGAGAGGTTCCATCGCCCTGACTCACGGAAATTCTCTTTCGATATCCTGGGAGTTTCCTGATCCCCCGGGCTGGGAAGATAAAAAGAGAACAGTGACCCTCATTGGAAACATCGGCAAACTCCACCCATCTGTGCTTTGGCTCATATGTAGAGGGACTGTGCAATACATGGATCCTCACGGGCAAGTGTACGGTCAAATGGGGGTTTGTTTGGGGGAGTGTTTATGCGGGGGATTGTGAGAATCTCCATATCCGTGAGTGTGCGCGCGCACTGGCTTGGCTAATTGCAAGAGCAAGTGGGTGCTCAAAACTGGCTGTTTTTTTTAAAATTACCATGAATGCGAGATTGAGTTTCCGGAGTTAAAGCGCACATCAGGGCGAGTGCGTGCATACCCACCCACGTTTATGTGAGACGATGTGATCGTGCGCACATACACGGTTAGGGTGTCAACTTGGTTTTGTCTGAGCCAGCCAGCGTATGTTTACCTTAGCAAGTGCAAGAACCTGTTTTATGGGGGTCAGTTCGCTCACTTGGCTGGAACGCCATGCACAGCGATGCCAATAGCACGGGCTCGATATCCACATTGGCTCAGGTCGCCATGAGGACTTCACCTTCTTGACAATGGCCCTCGTGGTGACCCTGAGGTTAAAACACCACCTGTCATCTCTCTTTTTACACTTAAGACAGAAATCAGGAGGGCCAAAAGGGGATGAGGGAATGGCATTAGTAGATAAGCTGAAGGACAATCCAAAGAGATTCTACAAGTACAGGTAGGACAAAAGAGTAACTAGGGAGAGAATAGGGCCTCTAAGATCAACAAGGTCATCTTCGTGCTTAGTCACAAGAGATGACTGAGATCCTAAATACATATTTCTCATCAATATTTACGGTCGAGAAAGGTATGGATGCTCAGGAACTTGGAAAACTAAATAGCAATTTCCAAAGAGTGTCCACACTACAGAAGAGGGGTTGCTGGAAGTCTGAAAACAGAAATCCCGAGACCTGATGAAGCGTGTCCCAGGACATTGCGGGAGGCTAGGGAGGAAATTGCGGAGATATTTGTATCATCGATAGCCACGGGTGACATGCCCAAAGACTGGAGGGTGGCTAATGTTGTGCCGTTATTTACGGAAGGCTGCAGGGAAATGCCTGGGAACTACAGATCGGCGAGCTTTAAGTCTGTGATGGGTAGGTTGTTAGAAGGGATTCTGAGGGGCAGGATCTCCAGGCATTTGGAGAGGAAAGGACTCATTTTGAGAGAGTCAGCACGGCTTTGTGCGTCACGAATTTGTTTGAGGTTTTGAAGGGGTGACCAAGAAAGTAGATGAGGGCAGTGCAGGAGACGTTGCCTACGTGGACTTTCACAAGATCTTTGACAAACCAGAGCACGCTAGGTTGCTGAGTAAGGTTAAATCTCACAGGATCCAAGGACAGCTAGCCAACTGAGTACAAAATCAGCTTGACAGTAGAAGACAAAGGGTGGTGGCAGAGGGTTGTTTTTCACACTGGAAGCCTGTGACCAGCACTGTCACAGAGATCGGTGCTGAGTCCACTGTTATTCGTCGTTTATATAAATCATTTGGATGAGAATTTAGGAAGCATGGTTGGTCAGTTTGTGGATGCCATCAAGATCAGTGGTATAGTGGACAATGAAGGAGGTTATCTGGGTATATGGCGAGATCTTGATCAACTAGGCCAGTGGGCCAAGGAATGGCAGATGGAGTTCAATTCAGATAAATGTATAGCGTCGCATTTTGGTAAGACAAAGCAAGGTAGGACTTACACAGTTAATGGGGAGTGTTATGGAACAAAGACAGGTTCATAGCTCCTTGAAAGTGGTAGGTAGGGCAGTGAAGGTGGCTGTTAGCATGCGAGCTTTCATTGGTCAGAGCACCGAGTCTAGTAGATGAGATGTTAGCTGAACTGACCATGCTAAATTGCCCATAGTGTTAGGTGCATTAGTCAGGGATAAATGTAAGGGAATGAGTCTGGGACAATTGCTCTTCGGAGGGTCGGTGTGGACTTGTTGGGCCGAAGGGCCTGTTTCCACATTGTACGGAATGTAATGTCATATTGCAACTGTACAAGACATTGATAGGCCACAATCACAGTACTCTATGCAGTCCTACTATAGAAAGGATATTACTACACTAGGAGTGCAGCAAAGATTTACTGGGATGCTAACTGGGCTAGAAAGTTTGAGTTATTGGGAGAGATTGGATAAGCTGGGACATTTTTCACTGGAGTGTATGAGATAGAGGGGTGATCTGACAGAGGTACTTAAAATCATGAGGGGCATGGATAAGGTCGAGAAAGCTGACAGCGTTTCCCTCGTGGAGGGGTCTAAAACCAGAGGGCGTAGGTTTAAGGTAAGAGGTACAGAAGAGTCCAAAGGGGCAACTTCTTCCACACAAGAGTATCTGGAATGAACTGCCAGGAGGTAGTGGTGGAAGGGAGTACAGTTTCACCACTTAAGAAACATTTAGACAGTACATGGGTGGGATACGTGTGGAGGAGGGATATGTACCAAATGCAGGCAAATGGGACTCGTTTATATTGTGGAAACAAGGTGGAATGGGCATGTTGGGTCAACGGGCCTGCATTCATATTGTAGACCTCGATGACTCTGATAAGACACGAGTCTGTGTGCACCAGTAACCTTTCCTTCTGTGGATAGGTTTGCAAGCTTGGGTTTACGTGTTTAAGTAAAAAAGTCGATGTTTTTGCCGAACAATGTGAGTGCGTGCATTCAAATGAGTAAACATTGCTTCCCTGATCACTGTAATCTTCAACAGCTTCCGAAATAAATTGCAGTACTTGAGTGCAATAACAATCAGGACCCTGTTTACTGATCACCTTATCATTTGAGATAGAACCATGTCAATTGAGGATAACAGGTAACACAGGAGGAAATAATGTGTGAAACTTGCTGGACAATTGCCAGAGCAATAACATTAAGAATATAAACAAAGAAAGTGTGGCAACTGAGGCCAAGAACATGACAGGGACAGCAAGGGACAGAAGATGTTCTGTTCCTGAGTGACAGTGTGTTCCAGACAGAGCAAACCCATATAACAGCGTGTGTTAGACATTCCATTCCTGTGTGACAGTGCGTGAACACAGAATTTGTTCATGTTACTGCAAGCACGTGTTACTGCGTGTGCACTAATGTACCTGCGCTTTGAGGTAGAGATAAATTTCACTGTGGATGCCTACCTGAAAGTTTCAGTGTGTGAGACATACGAGTGATTGTTCCAATATGTGCTGGAGAGTGCTCCTCTGACAGCGTGGCAGTTATGGGCTCAGTGGTTAGATTAGATTAGATTCCCTACAGTGTGGAAACAGGCCCTTCAGCCCAACCAGTCCACACCGACCCTCCGAAGAGTAACCCACCCAGACCCATTTCCCTCTGACTAATGCACCTAACACTACAGGCAATTTACCATGGCCAATTCACCTGACCTGCACATATTTGGACAGTGGGAGATTTAAGCAATCCTGGGATAAGCACATGGATGATGATGATGATGGGATAGTGTAGAGGGATAGGCTTAGATTAGTTCACCGGTTGGTGCAATATCGAGGGCTGAAGGGCCTGTTCTGCACTGTATTGTTCTATGTTCTAATACCTTGAATTGGTATTCACCCAGGAGAAGGATCTGGAGGATAATGAGATGAGGCTCATGATATTCTGGCTGGTGGTCTGTGATTAGTGGTGTTCCGCAGGGATCCGTACTGGGACTCTGCTGTCTGTAATATGTGACCTGGATGAAAATGTAGATGGGTGGGTAAGTAAATTAGCAGACGATATCCAAAGATGGGTGGAGTTGTGGATAGTGCAGAAGGTTGTCAAAGGATACAGTGGGATATAGGTCGGTTGCAGATATGGGTGGCGAAATGGCAGATGGGAGTTTAAACCTCATAAGTGTGAAGTGCTACACTTAGGGGGATCAAACGTTCAGGAAAGGTATACAGTTAATGACAGGACCCTGAACAGCACTGATGTAGCTGGGGTTCAAGACCACAATTCCCTGAAAGGGGCCACGCAAGTAGATATGGTGGTGAAGGCGGCGTATGGCATGCTTGCCTTTATTGGTCAGGGAACAGAGTACAAGAGGCAGAAAGTGAGCTTTATTAGATTTTGGTTAGGCCACACTGAGAATATTGCTTTCAGTTCTGCTTGTGACATTACAGGAAGGACGTGAAGGCTTTGGAGAGGGTGTGAAAGAGGTTTACCAGGATGGTGCCCGGATGAGACGAGGAGAGGCTGGAAAAATACAGGTCGTTATCTCTGGAGCAGTGCAGGCTGGGAAGAGTCAATAAAATTATCAGATAGGGTGGATGGACAGAATCTTTTCAGCAGACATGAAATGACTAATGCAAGGAGGCGTGCATTTAGGGTGAGAGTGGGAAAGTTCAAAAGGAGATGCGAGAGGCAAGTTGTTTCCACAGAGTGGTCAGAGTCTGCAACACGCTGCCAGGGATGGTGGCAGAGGCACATACAGTAGGAGTCTTTAAGAAAAGCACAAGCATGTGCAAGGGGGTCTCCTTCCTACCAGAAAGATGTTGTGAAACTTGAAAGGGTTCAGAAAAGATTTACAAGGATGTTGCCAAGGTTGGAGGATTTGAGCTACAGGGAGAGGCTGAACAGGCTGGGGCTGTTTTCCCTGGAGCATCGGAGGCTGAGGGGTGACCTTATAGAGGTTTACAAAATTATGAAGGGCATGGATAGGGTAACTAGGCAAAGTCTTTTCCCTGGGATTGGGCATTCCAGAACTAGAGGGCATAGGTTTAGGGTGAGGGGGAAAGATATAAAAGGGCCAACTTTTTCCCCCACAGAGGGTGGTACGTGAATGGAATGAGCTACCAAAGGAAGTGGTAGAAGCAGGAACGATGACAATAGTTTAAAGACATATGCACATGGTGCAAGGATAGGAAAGTGGCTCACTTCAGCAAAGTTGGTTGGCAATGCACGTGTTAGGCTGTATGCCTTCTGACTACAGGAGAGGCTGTGCTCCTGCAGGAGAGTGGGGTTGAGGAGGGCAAGGTCCTGTGGCTGTGGAGGGGAGTGTGCGCTCCTGTGCGAGCATAGGGAAGACCCTGTTCCTCTGTGTTGGGGTGTGAGGTGGGGGGCAATCTGTTCTTCCAGGTGTGTGGGGGGGGGGGGGAGAAAGACTGAGAAACCTGTTCCTCCGGGTGTGTCGGAGACAGCCTGCTCTTGTGAGGATGACAGTGTGTGGGTGTCTGTGTGTAAGCGTCTTTTGAAGTTCGTGCATTGGATATCTTCATCAGTTGCTGAGAATTGATAGACAGTCATTATTTTCATCAGATTAAGATTTTCAGAGAATTGGACTTGTGGAGTTCACAACAAAACATCCCGCTGACAATCCAAACAAAGGACAGAAAGGATCGCCACCAAGATGCAATGGAATAACTGTTGACCCAACAGTTAGTGCTCACAGAAAGCGGAGTGGCACGGTGGCTCAGTAGTTAGCACTGCTGCCTCACAGCAACAGGGGCCCAGGTTTGACTCCTGCCTTAGGCAACTGTGTGCAGAATTTGCATATTCTCCCACTGTCGACGTGGGCTTCCTCCGGGTGCTCCGGTTTCCTCCCACAGTGCAAAGATGTGCAGGTCAGGGTGAATTAGCTATGCTAAATTACCCATAGTGTTCAGGGACGTGCAGGCTAAGTGCATGAAGTAACATAGGGGAATGAGTCTGAGTGGGATACTCTTCGGAGGGCCAGTGTGGGCTTGTTGGGCCGAAGGACCTGTTTCCACCCTGTAGGGAACCTAATTCAAAGAGACAGAAAGTAGAGCAGTGGGCGAAGTGACCTCAAGAGGCAGATGTGAAGGAGTGAAGCAGCAGAAGACGAGAGAATCAAAGCTTCTGGCTCTCTCAACCCTTGCATCTGAAGTGACTTCTTAACAATGTAACTTAATTAACACACAGCAGAAATAACAAATTAAATGCTGGGCCAGCAGCCAGGGGATTCAAGAACAATATGTTCTCTGTGGCACTCGGGATCTGAGGCCAAGTCTGGACTTGCCAGTGGTTAAACTCTCATCAGCACTACGTACAGAAGGCTACAGTCACAGAGTGGACTGGAACCAGAATGGGTGACTAAAGGAGAATGCCCACTCGAGAGAGAGAGAGCGAGAGAGCGAGAGAAAGGACTATAGTGAGTGACCAACACAGCAGCCGAGAGATGGGGCAAGGGAGAGAAAGGGAGGAACGTACAGATATTGAGGAAAGAAGACGGAATGTGTGATGGTCAGAAAAGAGAGAGGCAAAAAAAAAAAGAGACAGGCAGTGGTGAGAAAATAACGAGCAGGAAGACAACAATTTCAA
>NC_057755.1:7566768-7588175 GCF_004010195.1 Chiloscyllium plagiosum | reverse complement strand
CGAGGGAGCCCAGTGTGGACACGAGGGAGCCCAGTGAGGACACGAGGGAGTGCAGCGTGGACACGAGGGGGCCCAACGTGGACACGAGGGAGCCCAACATGAACCCGAGAGAGCCCACTTTGGACACGAGTGAGCCCAGCGTGGACACGAGGGAGCCCAGCATGAACCCGAGAGAGCCCAGTGTGCACAGGAGGGAGCCCAGCATGGACATGAGGGAGCCCAGTGTGGACACGAGAGAGCCCAGTGTGGTCACGAGGGATCCCAGCAGTGGCACAAGGGAGCCCAGTGTGAACACGAGGGAGGCCAGTGTAGACACGAGGGAGCCCAGTGAGGACACGAGGGAGCGCAGCGTGGACACGAGGAATTGCAGCGTGGACACGAGGGAGCCCAGTGTGGACACGAGGGAGCCCAGCTGGGACACGAGAGAGCCCAGTGTAGACACGAGGGAGCCTAGTGTAGATACGAGGGAGCGCAGTGTAGACACGAGGGAGCCCAGCATTGGTTTCCTTTTGGATGAAGAGCTTTCAGTTAGCTTTTTACGTTCATAATTTGTAATGTCAAACAACAAGATGAATTGAAACCCAAGATCAGGGACCCAACATAAAGCTATGAATGACATCATACCTCATCCACATTGTGGAGTCACTCATTGGATGTTGAACTCTTGAAGCGCAGGTGGTGGGAGACAGGTTACACTTAGCAGTGATAAAATGCTTAATTCTGAACACGGGCAGTCAATCAGATTGATATCACAGGGATATTGTGTGGGGATTGGTTGTGGAGGCGCGGTTTTCAGGAACTGAGAGAGTAGTATTGGAAGGGAGATAGAGTGAATAGTTCTTAATTTTGGGGTTTGTAGTTTGACTGGAATATGGAGAGGGAAGGGAGTGTGTGAGAGAGTGACAGAGATATGCTCAGATATAGAGACAGCGATAGAGATACTGACTTGGTGTGGTGGGTAGGATTGACAATTTCTTACTAATTTATTGTTTGTCGTTCGTAAGAATCACAGTGGGAATGAGTAGAGGATAATTCGGGTCTGTGGAATGTTCCTCTTGCATTGTGTGACAAGTCAGGGACAGTTCCAATAACGAAGTGTCCATGCATGCAGCAAGTATGTTTACTGGCAGTTCCTGATTGATTATATAAAACGGTTGGAGCTGCAGATAAGTTCAATGTAGACTTCCTGGATAGAATGCTCACTGAGCTTGAAACACCACTTGTAAGGGCTATACAAGCAGAAATGAGCTGAGTGACCACAAGGAAGACGCGTATGTAGCACAGGCATCCCACTTTGGTTCAGATATATCGTATTGGATCATATTGGGGGAGGCATGGCCTGTCAGGGGAAAGCAACAGCAGCCACGCTTGTGGCACCATGTTTGGCTCTGCTCCACAGCAGGTGTGGAAAAACAAGAGGAAAGCTTTAGTGATAAAGGTCACCATTGTAATGGGTACTGGTTCACTAATGATTTTTAGGGTAGGAAAGCACCATCCTTATATGGTTTGAACTGCACGTGACTTCAGATCCACAGGAATGTGATGACTTCTAAGATGCTCTCTGGGAAATTGCGGATGGGCAATGATTGCTGGTCTAGCCAGCAACACCTTCATCCTGCAAGTGAATATGAACGGATAGATGGTTTGTGACTGCAACAAGACTCTCGAATGGTACCTTGACTCCCTTGTGCTAAGGTCAGGGATGTCTCACAGCGGCTGTAGGGAATTCTTAAGAGCCAGCAGTTGTGGTACAAGTCGTTACCAACAACGAGTATTTAAAAGAAAGTGAGATCCTGCAAGAGGGATTCAGAGAATGGGAAGTATAATAAAGAGGAGGAATAATAATTTTATAATGTAGAACATAGAACTCAGAACATAGAACATGACAGCACAGTGCAGGCCATTCGGCCCACGATGTTGTACCGAGGATTTTTCTTCATTTAAAATCAACCTAACGTCCACACTCCCCTTTGACTGCTGTCCTTGTGTTTGTTCAGCAGTCGCTTAAATGTCCTTAATGTCTCTGATATTAATACCACCACTGACAGTACATTCCACGCACCCACCACACACTGTGTAACAAATCTTTTTCTGACATCTCCCTTAAACCTTCGTCCAATCACCTTAAAATGATGACCCCTCGTGACAGCCATTTCTGCCCTGGGGAAACGTCTCTGTATATCTACTCTATCGATGCCTCTCATTACCTTGTACACCTCTATGAAGTCATCTCTCTTCCTTCTTCTCTCCAGTATAAGAAGCCCGACTCACACAACCACTCTTCATAAGACAAGACAGCATCCTGATAAATCTCCTCTGCACCGTCTCGAAAGAATTTACATCCTTCCTGTAATGTGGTGACCAGAACCGGAAACAATAGTCCAAATGTGGTCGAACCAGGGTTTTATAGCAGCAAAACCTCGCAGCTCTTAAACTCAATCCCTCTGTTAATGAAAGCCAAAACACCATACGCTTTATGGACAAACTTGTCACTTTGTTGGCAATTTTGAGGGATCTGTGTACATGGACCTCAAAATCCCGCTGTTCGTCAACACTACCAAGAATCATGTCTTTAACCCTGTATTCAGCATTCAACTTTGAATTTCCAAAATGAATCACTTTGCATTTATTCATGTTGAACTCCATCTGCCCCTTCTCAGCCCAGCTCTGCATCCTGATAACGACCCGTTGTAGCCTACAAAACCCCGGAAACTCTAGAACACCACCGACTTTTGTGTCATCGGCATTTTAACTTCCACCCTTCCACTGTTTCATCCAAGTCATTTATAAAACTACAAAGAACAGATGCCCAAGAACAGAGCCCTGTGGGACACCACTGGTCACCACCTTCCAGGCACTACCACTCACTGTCTTCTTTCAGCCAGCCAATTCCGTATCCAGACAGCCAAATTTCCATGTATCCCATACCTCCCAACTTTCTGAATCAGCTGACAGTTGGGAACCTTATCAAATGCCTTACTGAAATCTTTATACACCACATCTACTGATCGACATTCGTGAACTTGTCTCGTCACATCCTCAAAGAACACAATAAATTTGTGAGGCATGACCTGCCCTTCCAAAAGCCATGCTGACTATCTTTAATCAAACTAGATTTTATCCAATTGTCAAAAATTCTACTCTCAGAATCCTTCCCAGTGCCTTGCTTACCACAGATGTAAGCCTGACTGGTCTGTAATTTCCAGAGATTTCCCTACTCCCTTTATTAAAGAGAGGAACATGCGCCTCCATCCAAACATCCGGATATTTCCCTCCTCCCTTCCTTAAACAGAGGAACATTCGCCTCCCTCCAATCATCTGGAACTACTCCCATGGAGAATGAGGATGCAATCTCATTCCTCGCTTCCTGTAGTAGCCTTGGATCTATCTGGTCTGATCCTGGGAACTTATCGATCTTGATGCTTCCCAGAAATGCCAGCACACCCATTTTGTTCATATTAATCTGTACAAGCTGGTTTACCTGTTTCACGATGTTCTCTCTATCAAGAAAGTCATCCTCTCTGGTGAATATTGAAGTAAAAATAACCATATAGGGCTTCCCCTACTTCTTCAGATTCCAGGCACATGTTCCTTCCACTATCCCTGATCAGCCCTGCCCCCCCCCCCCCCTCCGCTCCCACCTCTCTCTCTGATCATAAAGCCAAGGCTTTTTATGCCCCCTCCCAGCTCTCCTCAATCCATTTTGAGATCATTCCTAGCTACCCTACAAATCCTCTAAAGCTTTGCCAGATCCTTGTGTCCTCAACCTTAAGTAAGTTTCCTTCTTCCTCTTGATGAGAAGCTCGTTCACCTTACCATTCCCTGCCTGTCTCAGTGGGACAAAGGTATCCAACACTCACAACAAGTGCTCCTTAAACAGCCTCCACATTTCTGTTACGCATTTTCCACAGAACAATTGCTCCCAATTTATACTCCACAGCTCCTGCCTGATGACAGTATAATTTCCCCTCACCCAATTAAATACCTTCCCATACTTTCTGTTCCTTTCCCTCTCCATGGCGAAAGTAAAGGTCACTGTCACCTATATTGTCTCTCACCGAGAGATCTGATACCTGGCCCGCCTCGTTACCTAACATCAAATGCAATAGGGCCTCCCCCAATTGGCCGATCTAAATATTTAGTCAGGAATCCTTCCTGGACACATCTGACAAAATCGGCTCCATCCAGACTATCTGCACTAAGGAGGTTCCAATCAATATTGAGGAATTTGAAGTCACCCTTAACAAAAACTCTGTTACATCTTTCCAAGATCTGCTTTCCAATCTGTTCTTCAATCTCTCTGCTGCTGTTGAGGGGTCTAAGGAAACACCTAATACAGTGACTGCCCTTTCCTGTTACTGAGTTCTACCCATACTGACTCAGCAGACAAACCTTCCTCAACAACCTCCTTTTCGGCAGCTGTGATGCACTCTCTCATTAGCAATGCTGCTCCCCCTCATCTGTTAACCCTCTCCCTGTTATTTCTAAAAGATCTAAACCCTGGAACATCCATCAACCATTCCTGCTATGTTTGCGACATGGTGACAACATCATAGTTCCAAGTACTGATCTATGTTCTAACTTCATCACTCTTATTCCTGACACTATTTGCATTGAAACAAACACACTTTAACACATTCCTTAACCCTGTCAACTGTGTATCCTTCCTGACAGACACTCTGTATTCTATTTCTGCCTTCTCCTCTAATCTGTAGCTCTGTATCCCATCCATATGCCAAACTAATTTAAACCCTCCCGAAGTTCTCCAGCAATCTCCCGTTCAGGACATTAGTGTCCGTCCAATTTAAGTGCAACCC
The DNA here is from genome assembly GCF_004010195.1 of Chiloscyllium plagiosum. NCBI lineage: Eukaryota > Metazoa > Chordata > Chondrichthyes > Orectolobiformes > Hemiscylliidae > Chiloscyllium > Chiloscyllium plagiosum. Next base: position 7,583,358 of record NC_057755.1, on the reverse strand, counting down.
TTCCTTCATTTACAGGTCTCACCTTCCCCAGAATATTCCACAATAAATCTACACATCTGAAGCCTTCCCTCCTGCACCAGCCCTGTAGTCACGTGTTTAGCTGCACTTGCTCCCTGTTCATCGCCTCACTCGCACATGACACTAGTATTAATCCTGAGGTTATTACTGTGCTCATCCTTCTTTTTAGCTTCCAACCTAACTCCCTGAAATCACTATTTAGATCCTCATCCTTTTTCCTAGCTATGCCATTGGTACCAATGTGTACCATGACTTCTGGCTGGTCTCCCTGCCCCTTCAGAAACTTGTAGTCTCGATCAGAGACATCCCAGACCCTGGCACCTGGGAGGCAATATATCTTCCGGGGGTCTTGTTCGCGACCACAGAATCTCCTGTCCATTCCTCTAACTATTGACTCTCCCACCACTGGCGCTTTTTGATTCTCTCCTCTTCCCGTCTGAGCCACAGAGCCAGGCTCAGTTGCAGGGATCTGATCACTATGACTTTCCCCTAGTAGGTCAGTCTACCCCAACTCTATCCAAAACGGTATACATATTATTGAGGGGAATAGCCCTGCACTGTCTGCCTGCTCCATTTCCATTTCCTGGCCGCAATCAATCTAGCTTTTACCTGTGGGTGCCCCTTACCTGCTACATCTGACAGGAGGATCATGCAACTGCCCTAACATCCATTCCCACTGTTCTGAATTCCCAAAAAGACTATTGAAACTTACTAGTAATCTTACCAATCCGGCAGTCAGAATGTTTGTTTTGGTTAATGGAGGAGGATAGGTGGGAGACACTATGTATGCAGTGTTTTGGATAAGGCAACTGCCCAAATATATTACCTCACTTACTCGGCAGTCCCGTGTCCATTCCACCTATTCATGAGGTAAGTTTTTAAAGGAGGAATTTATCTTCCCAGCAGCCCCCTGGTCCTCGCCCTCACTGCATCCACTACTGCGTCTGTATTACATCCATTAACGCTCACAACGGAACATAGGATCAGATGGATAGGTCAGTTGGGTGTGTGGGTAAAGGCTGTACGGTGGAGATCTTTAGACTTTGGATCGTTAGTGGGTGGGACTGGTACATGTCAGATGGTTCATACCTCACCGAACATGTGTCTAATGTATTTTCTTGGAGATTTGTTCGTGGTGTTGGGCAGCTTTTAAACCAATTGGCAAGGGGTTGGGAGAGAGAGGAGAAATAAATCTGGAATCATACCTTAATGCTAATTCCACCATATGTTTGTCTCTCTGGTTCTCCATATGTATTCTATATCAGGTTTTCCTGTTCCTGTACTCCACCATACAAGACTTCTACAAAATAAAGAAGGCATTCCTGATTACCTTGGGCTCTCCCACTTTTTGTTTTTGCGATCAAGGTCCCGTTGCATCATTCCTTGCCATTTCTGGCCCTATCTTTCAAAACTCAGCTTTTCGGCCAAGAAGGTGGACACGTTGGCACGTTTTACAGTAATGTCAGGGCCTTGAAGAATCAAGTTCCAGTGCACCAGGCAGTTGTGTCTGCCTTTTATATGGCTGCCCAACCATAATTGTATAAGAGTATTTTCGGTGAGAAATGTTGAAACCAGTTGTCTAGACCTGGAGGTATTTCTCATGCATGCGAAATCGTGCTGAAATGGGAATAAACGTCACTGGCATAAACCATTGCTCCAAGCCTCCTTGGTGTTCTGGTAAGTGCACAGTTGTGAGGGTAATGTCCATGGCAGCTAGTTCTTGTGCGACTGGGTGTTCGGTGTTGGTATCTGCAGTGTAGGACCTTTCCCAAGGCCTGATCATTTATCTGAGCTGTCTTACTCCTTCCATTAAAATAAGAATACTTCAGACCACCATTAATACCATGTTCATTAATTGTTTCTGCCTATTCTTTCAAGTAAATTATTCGTCTTAATCCCTGAATTTTCCTCAACCATTTTGCATGATGACCTAGTAGTCTTGTTTCCATACCCCTGCCTCAATACTTTAAGCTTAAGATTATAGGGTCACGGTAGCTCAGTGCTGAAAATGTGTTGCTGGAAAAACACAGCAGGTCAGGCAGCATCCAAGGAGCAGGAGAATAGACGTTTCAGACCTGAGCCATTCGAAGGGATCACGCCCGAAACATCGATTCTCCTGCTCCTTGGATGCTGCCTGACCTGCTGCACTTTCCCAGCAACACATTTTCAGCTCTGATCTCAAGCATCTGCAGTCCTCACTTTCTCCACGGTAGCTCAGTAGTTAGTACTACTGCCTCACAGCACCAGGAACCTGGGTTCGGTGACTGTCTGTGTGGAGTTTGCATATTCTCCCCGCGTCTGCGTGGGTCTCCTCCAAGTGCTCTGGTTTATTCCCACACTCCAAAGATGCACAGGTTAGGTGAATTGGCCCTGTGAAATTTTCCATAGTGCTCAGGGACGCTTGAGTTAGGTGCTTTAGCCGCAAGGAAGTGAGGACTGCAGATGCTGGAGATCAGAGCTGAAAATGTGTTGCTGGAAAAGCGCAGCAGGTCAGGCAGCATCCAAGGAAGAGGATAATCGACATTTCGGGTATGAGGAAAGTGTGCCAAGCAGGCTAAGATAAAAGGTAGGGAGGAGGGACTTAGGGGAGGGGCATTGGAAATGCGATAGGTGGAAGGAGGTTAAGGTGAGGGTGATAGGCCGGAGTGGGGGTGGGGACGGAGAGGTCAGAAAGAAGATTGCAGGTTAGGAAGGTGGTACTGCGTTCGAGGGTTGGGACGGAGACAAGGTGGAGGGAGGGAAAATGAGGAAACTGGAGAAGTCTGAGTTCATCCCTTGTGGTTGGAGGGTTCCTAGGCGGTGAGGCGCTCTTCCTCCAACCGTCGTGTTGCTATGGTCTGGTGATGGAGGAGTCCAAGGACCTGCATGTCCTTGGTGGAGTGGGAGGGGGAGTTGAAGTGTTGAGCCACGGGGTGGTTGGGTTGGTTGGTCCGGGTGTCCCAGAGGTGTTCTCTGAAATGTTCCGCAAGCCTGTCTCCCCAATATAGAGGAGGCCACATAGGGTGCAGCGGATGCAGTAAATGATGCGTGTGGAGGTGCAGGTGAATTTGTGGCGGATATGGAAGGATCCCATGGGGCCTTGGAGGGAAGTAAGGGGAAGGTGTGGGCGCAAGTTTTGCATTTCTTGCAGTTGCAGGGGAAGGTGCTGGGAGCGGAGGTTGGGTTGGTGGGGGATGTGGAACTGACGAGTGAGTCACGGAGGGAGTGGTCTTTTTGGAACGCTGATAGGGGAGGGGAGGGAAATATATCCTTGGTGGTGGGGTCCATTTGGAGGTGGCGGAAATGACGACGGATCATACAATGTGTATGGAGGTTGGTCGGGTGGTAGGTGAGGACCAGTGTGGTTCTGCCCTGTTGGTGATTGGAGGGGCGGGGCTCAAGGGCGGAGAAGCAGGAAGTGGAGGAGATGCAGTGGAGAGCATCATCAATCACGTCTGGGAGGAAATTGCGGTCTTTGAAGAACGTTTTTACAGGGGGCAGGGAGGGAGGAGGTGTAGTCTAGGTAGCTGTGGGAGTCGGTCGGTTTATAGTAAATGTCCGTGTTGATTCGATCGCCCGAGATAAAAATGGAGAGGTCGAGGAAGGGGGAGCGGGGAGTCTGAGACGGTCCAGGTGAATTTGAGGTCAAGGTGGAAGGTGTTGGTAAAGTGGATGAATTGTTTAACCTCCTCGTGGGAGCACGAGGCAGCGCCGATACAGTCATCGATGTAGTGGAGGAAAAGGTGGGGGATGATGCCAGTGTAGCTGCGGAAGATTGACTGTCCTACATATCCAACGAAGAGGCAGGCATAGCTGGGGCCCATGCGGGTGCCCATGGTTACACCTTTGGTTTGGAGGAAGTGGGAGAATTGGAAAGAGAAGTTGTTCAGGGTGAGGACCAGTTCAGTTAGTCGAAGGAGGATGTCAGTGGAAGGGTACTGGTTGGTTCGGCGGGAAAGGAAGAAGCGGAGGGCTTTGAGATTTCGTAATGGGGGATGGAGGTGTACAGGGACCTGATGAAGATAAGGCGTTGGGGACCGGGGAAGCGAAAATCATGGAGGAGATGGAGGGCGTGGGTGGTGTCCCGAACGTAGGTGGGGAGTTCTTGGACTAAGGGGTTGCAGAGATGAATTCGGTGGGGCAGGAGCAAGCTGAGACAATGGGTCGGCCGGGGCAGTCAGGTTTGTGGATTTTGGGCAGGAGGTAGAAACGGGTGGTGCGGGGTTGTGGGACTATGAGGTTGGAGGTGGTGGATGGGAGATCCCATGAGGTGATGAGGTTATGGATGGTCTGGGAGATGATGGTTTGGTAGTGGGAGGTGGGGTCATGGTCAAAGGGGCAGTAGGAGGAGGTGTCCACAAGCTGGCATTTAGCCACAGCAATATTAAGATCGGTGCGCCAAACTACTACCGTGCTTCCCTTGTCTGCCGGTTTGATAGTGAGGTTGTTGTTGGAACGGAGGGAGTGGAGGGCTGCACATTCCGAGGGTGAGAGGTTGGAGTGGGTGAGCGGGGTGGACAGGTTGAGGTGGTTAATGTCGCGGCGGCAGTTGGCTATGAAGAGATCGAAGGCGGGTAAGAGGCCAGCACGGGGTGTCCAGGTGGATGGGGTGTGTTGGAGGTGGGAGAAGGGGTCGTCAGAGGGTGGGCGGGAATCTTGGTTGAAGAAGTAGGCGCGGAGGTGAAGGCAGCGGAAGAATTGTTCAATGTCACGCCGCGTGTTGAACTCGTGATGGAGATCAGCGTGGAGACGGAGACGCATGCGGCGAGTGATGTCACTGGGACGGAAGTGGCTGCGGCGATGGCAGAAACAGTGTTCCCGATGGCCATGGGCCCCGCGGAGGCCGCAAATCTGTCGGCGATGGTCTTCCTGGCGATCGTGGAGACAGTTTTCTAGGCGGTGATCGTGGAGGCTGTATGGTCGGTGGGGGCGGAAGTGACGTCATTGTCCACGGTGGCGGTTGCTGCACCGGCGGCATGGTTAATGCCGCCTGATTGATACCGGAGGCCGATGGAAGATTCTGGAATGGTTGAGGAATCTGGAGTGTTGGGGTAAGACTATGAAAGTTTTTGGTACTTACTGTCTTTAATTTCTGATATGGCTAGGAAGAACTGTTTGTTTAGTTTATGGATCCTTCTGTGGATGAAGAACAGTAGAGGTCCTTTACAGGTCTGTGAGAGTGTTGACCTGAACTGGGGTAGGTCTAATTGCAGGGAATGTAGGTAGCGGCGCATGGCTGCAAACGTGGAGCGGAGGATCCGGAGGGAGGTCTGTTGTTGGAGGCTTCGGATTTGTTGTGGGTACTGGTTGTCCTGGTTGGGTCCAAGTTTTGTTGGTCTGAATGTAGTCCGGAGTCCGTGCGGGGTCAGTCGGTTCCATAGGCAGGTGCTGAGGAAGGAGATGTGGTTGTAGTAGTGAGTCTGTTTGAGAATGTGGCTGAAGAGCTTCGGGGCAGAGGAGATGACCTGGGGTGTGCAGTGAGAGAGGGACTCACTGAAATCCTTGTAGAGGGAGGAAGAGAGCTTCTTCAAAGAAGGCATCCTTGCAAGAGGATTCGCAATAGGTTAAAATCTTCTCGGAGAAAGTAAAGACTGCAGATGCTGGGGAACAGAGCTGAAAATGTGTTGCTGGAAAAGCGCAGCAGGTCAGGCAGCATCCAAGGAGCAGAAGAATCGACGTTTCGGGCATGAGCCCTTCTTCAGGAATGAGGAGGGTGTGCCAAGCAGACTAAGATAAAAGATAGGGAGGAGGGACTTGGGGGAGGGGCACTGGGAATGCGATAGGTGAGGGTGATAGGCCGGAAAGGGGGTGGGGCGGAGAGGTCAGGAAGAAGATTGCAGGTCAAGAAGGCGGTGCTGAGTCTGCGGATTCGGGCACCCACCCCCACTCCGGCCAATCACCCTCACCTTAACCTCCTTCCACCTATCGCATTTCCAACGCCCCTCCCCCAAGTCCCTCCTCCCTACCTTTTATCTTAGCCTGCTTCGCACACCCTCCTCATTCCTGAAGAAGGGCTCATGCCCGAAACGTTGATTCTCCTGCTCCTTGGATGCTGCCTGACCTGCTGTGCTTTTCCAGCAACACATTTTCTGTTTTAGCCCGAAGTAATGCAGAGTAATAGGCTTGGGGAATGGGACTGGGTGGGATGCTCTTTGGAGGGTTGGTGTGGACTTGTTGGACTAAATGGCCTGCTTCAGCAGCCCATAAAGTCCACGTCGGGTTCTCTGAAAATTAACCCACTCCCTTACTCCATCACCATAAACCTGCATTGCTAATTGTGAATCCATCTAGATTTGGGCGGTTGGAGGTGCTGCAGAGGCCCACGACAATGTCAACAAGGTAACCCCTTGGGGCATGTTTATCTAACACAAGATGACCAAAAGGATTTGACAGTTACATACTGATGTTCGCAGTATGACTTGTCTCCATGTCGATATACTCACGGAATATAGGGAGAACTGGATATTTAGATACAGAACTGGCTCAAAGGTAGAAGACAGAGGGTGGTGGTGGAGGGTTGTTTTTCAGACTGGAGGCCTGTGACCAGTGCAGTGCCACAAGGATCGGTGCTGGGTCCTCTACTTTTTGTCATTTACATAAATGATTTCGATGTGCGCATAAGAGGTACAGTTAGTAAGTTTGCAGATGAGACCAAAATTGGAGGTGTAGTGGACAGCGAAGAGGGTTACCTCAGATTACAACAGGATCTTGATCAGATGAGCCAAAGGACTGTGAAGTGACAGATCAAATTTAATTCAGATAAATGTGAGGAGCTGCATTTTGGGAAAGCAAATCTTAGCAGGACTTATACATTTAATGGTAAGGTCCTAGGAAGGGTTGCTGAATAAAGAGACTTTGGAGTGCTGATTCATAGCTCCTTGAAAGTGGAGTCGCAGGTAGATAGGATAGTGAAGAAGGCGTTTGGTATGCTTTCCTTTATTCGTCACAGTATTGAGTACAGGAGTTGGGAGGTCATGTTGCGGCTGTACAGGACATTGGTTCAGCCACTGTTGGAATATTGCGTGCAATTCTGGTCACTTTCCTATCAGAAAGGTGTTGTGAAACTTGAATGGGTTCAGAAAAGATTAACAAAGATGTTGCCAGGTTGGAGGATTTTTTCTATAGGGAGAGGCTGAACAGGCTGGGGCTGTTTTCCCTGGAGCATCGGAGGCTGAGGGGTGACCTTACAGAGGTTTTCAAAACAATGAGGGACATGGATAGGATCAATAGACAAAGTCTTTTCCCTAGGGTGAGGGAGTCCAGAACTAGAGGGCATAGGTTTCCAGTGAGAGAGGAAAGATATAAAAGAGACCTAAGGGGCAACTTTTTCACACAGAGGGTGGTACGTGTATGGAATGAGCTGCCAGAGGAAATGGTGGAGGCTGGTACAATTGCAACATTTAAAAGGCTTTTGGATGGGTATATAAATGGGAATGGTTTTGGAGGGATATGGACCGGGTGCTGGCAGGTGGGACTAGATTGGGTTGGGATATCTGATCGGCATGGACGGGTTGGATGAAGGGTCTTTTTCCATGCGGTACATCTCTATGACTCTCTGACTCAAAATGAGGTGCTTGTACACAGACAGTTCTAAACTTATAAGCATTAAAATTAAGGACAATTTTGTCAGGCCTACTTTAGCCACAATTCTAAGCTTGTGTCTGAATAAAAGGTAGAAGGAAAGGTTTTGCCTACCAGCATTCTGAACTGCTTACACAATTGTAGAAATCAAAAGTGTCTTCGATCACAGTGTGTACCAAATGGCTAAACATGGTTAAGAGAAGATTTGACAATAACAATTTACTTAAGTGTGGGTGTTTATTAACATAGAATATTCCAGCACAGAACAGGCCCTTCAGCCCTCGATGTTGTGCTAACCTTTGAAGCCAATTTGAAACTCATCTAACCTACACTAATCCATTCTTGTCCTTATGCCTATCCAATGATTATTTGAATGCCATGAAAGTTGGCGAATCCACTACCGTTGAGGGCAGAGCGTTCCACACCCCTGCTACTCTCTGAGTAAAGAAACTACCTCTGGCATCTGTCCTGTATTTATCACCCCTCAATTTAAAGCTCTGTCCCCACGTGCTATCCATCGCCATGCAAGGAAAAAGGTTCTCACTGTCCACCTCATCTAACCCTCTGATTATCTTATATGTCTCAAATAATTCACCTCTCAACCTTCTTCTCTCTAATGAAAACAGCCTCAAGTCCCTCAGCCTTTCCTCGTAAGACCTTCCCTTCACACCAGACAACATCTTAGTAACTCTCCTCTGAACCCTTTCCAAAGTTTCCACATCCTTCCCATAATGCGGTGACCAGAACTATAAGCAATACTCCAAGTGCAGCGGCTCCAGAGTTTTCTGCAGCTGCAGCATGACCTCATGGTTTCGAAACTCAATCCCTCTATTAATAAAAGCGAACACACCGTATGACTTCTTAACATCCCTATCAACCCAGGAGGTAACTTTCAAGGATGGACATCGGGATCTCTATGCTCATCTACACTACCAAGAATCCTACCATTAGCCTAGTACTCTGCATTCGTATTACTCCTTCCAAAGTGCATCAGCTTACACCTTTCCACATTGAACTCCATTTGCCACCTCTCAGCTCAGCTCTGCAGCTCATCTACGTCCCTCTGTAACCTCTAACATCCTTCCGCATTATCCACACTCTGCTGACCTTAGTGTTATCCGCACATTTACTAACCCACCCTTTTACACCCACATACGGGTCATTTATAACAATGTCAAACAGCAGTGGACCTAAAACAGATCCTTGCAGTACACCACTAGTAACTGAACGGCTGGGTGAATATTCCCCATCAACCACCACCCTCTCTCTTTTCATAGCTAACCAATTTCTGATCCAAACTGCTAAATCACCCTCAATCCCATGCTTCCATATTTTGTGCAATAGCATATCATGAGGAGCCTTATCAAATGCCTTACTGAAATCCATAATCACCCCATCAACCATTTTACTCTCATCCACCTGTTTGGTCACCTTTTCAAAGAACTCAATAAGGTTTATGAGGCACAGACGAAAGTGAGGATTGGGGATTCTGGAGATCAGAGTCGAGATGAGAGTGGTACCGGAAATGCACAGCAGGTCCGAGGAGCAGGAAAATCGGCATTTCAGGTAAAAGCCCTTCATCAGGAATGAGGAAAATTATGAGGCACAACCCTTCACAAACCGTGTGGACTGGCCCTAATCGACTTGTTCCTTTCTAGATGATTATAAATCCTATCTCTTATAACCCTTTCCAATACTTTATCTCTAGTAGGTCAGGTGAATTGCAGGTCAGGTGAATTGGCCATTCTAAATCTCCCATGGTGTTAGATGCTTTAGTTTAGGGAGGGTGGGTGACTCTTTGGAGGGTCAGTGTGGACTTGTTGGGTCAAAGGGCTTGTTCCCACACTGTAGGGAATCTAATCTAGTATCTGTCTCATTCTTGGACACAGGCATCACTATTAAGGAATGCACCTCAGCACCTCACTCTACCGCAAACCCACAAATAGCCTCACCATGCTGCAATTCTTCAGCTTCCACCGGAAACATATTAAAACTACCATCCCCTATGGACAAGCCTTACGCATGCATAGGATCTGTTCAGTTGAGGAGGAATATCACGGGCACTTCAAAGTACTCAAGGATACTCTCATAAGAATGGATACAATGCTCAACTCATCAACCACCAGTTCCGACCTGCCACAGCACGAAACTGTAATGACCTCCTCAGGAGATACACACAAGCTGCAACCGACAGGGTACCATTTGTTGTCCAGTAATTTCCAGGAGCTGAAAAACTATGTCACGTTCTTCTGCCTGCAACACATTATCAATCTTAGCAGGACTCCTCACTAAGATTTTCCCCACACCTCCACTTCTCGCCTTCAAACAACTACCAAACCTCAAATAGTTCATTGTTCGCAGTAAAATGTCCCACTTTCAGGACAATACCATACAACCTCATCACGATAGATGCTGCAAGATGTGTCAGAATGTCAACTCGGATACCACCATTATGCGTGGAGACACCTCCCACCATGTACGTGGCAGGTACTCATGTGACCCAGCCAACGTTGTCTATCTCATATGCTGCAGACAAGGATGCCGAGAGGCATGGTACATTGGCGAGACCAAGCAGAGGCTACGGCAACTGATGAATGGACACCGCAGAACAATCAACAGAGAGGAGGGTTTTCTCCGAGTCCGAGAAAACTTCAGCGGTCTGGGACATTCGACCTCGGACAATCGGGTGACCATCCTCCAAGGCGGACTTCAGGACAAGCAAACGCAAAGTGGCCGAGCAGAGGCTGATAGCCAAGTTCGGTACTGATGGGGATGGCCTCAAATGGGACTTGGGTACATGTACTGCACGTCCGCGCACATAGACATACACACATGCACGTGCACACACACAGACACACACACCTACAGACCCATACACTCTCGCACAAGCTCTCTCTCATACACTCACACATACACTCTCACACTCACATATACTCTCTCATAGACATGCATAGCTCCCCCACCACGTACACACATCCACATGCAAACACACACATATAAATTTGTGGGGTGAATTTGTACGTGTAGAATTAAACTTTACTTTGCTCAAAAACTGAATGAATCCATGTAAGATTCTGTCAATCCCTTTTTTACATTAGAATCAGTCTTAACATTGGGGCACAGACAGCCTCACACTGACACGTCGCACCTTCAATGCATTATCTGGGCTGACACTAAACCTATTGTTGAATCTCACTTGAGAATGCAACTTTAAATAAGCTCGTGAATTTACATATGAAAGAACTGAAACCAACATGGTCATTCTAAAGGTTGAGAGACTTAACAAACAATCCAGGTCTTTTTCAATATATAATTTCAGTTACAACACACTGTAGACTTTTGCTATAAATTCTGTGCCCTATGATTTTATACTCCACAACCACCAAATGAAGGAGCATGAAAGTTGTGCTTCCAAATACACGTCTTGGTCTATAATCTGGTGGTGTGTGATGTTTAACTTTGTTCTATAATTACCTGGGTTGTCTCTACTCCCCTTCTAGAACAAGGGGACAACATTTCTATCCTCCAGTCTTCTGGCACTATTCCTGTAGACAATGACGACATAAAGATCAAAACCAAAGGTTCAGCAATCTCCTCTCTGACTTCCCACAGAATTCGGGGATAAATCCCATCTGGCCCAGGGGTCTTATCTATTTTTACACTCTCCAGAATTGCTAACACCTCTGCCTTGTGAACCTCAATCCCGTCTAGTCTCGTACCCAATATCTCAGTAGTTTTCTCAGCAACGTTGTCTTTTTCTAATTGTGAAAAGTATTCACTTAGCACTTCCCCTATCTCCTCTGACATCATGCAGAACTTCTAACTGCTGTATTTGATTGCCCCTAATCTTACTCCAGACATTATTTTATTCCCAATATACCTATAGACACCCTTGATCCTATCCACCAACAACTTCTCATGTCACCTCGTGGCTCTTATTAAGTAATAATAATGATCTTAGTCAGAGTAGTAAAAGGAAAATAAATGAAAAGCAACAAGTCGCAGACGCTGCTGCCCATCGGGGTCCTCTCAATCGATGGCTCACCTGCAGGATTAGCTTTGGTCCTGGCACCTTTCCTCATCCTGGCATAAGGTAAAGTCCAACTTTTGAAATAAAACAGTCTCTGTCTCTCATACAGTGTAAAAAACAGCCAACACAGAAAACAGCTTCAGAACAAATCCAAATTGCAGGTGCTATCTTCAGCCCTTTAAGGAATGTTCACATGAATCATTCAATGTCATCGTTACCTTTCCCTGCTTATTTTCGAGTTTTTCCCCTTCCCGAGTTGAACCCTCTACATGACGAAGGTTTCCTGAATGTATTTAACAAATTCCACGCCATCTAAGTCCTTAACGCAATGGAACTGTTGATGATAGTTGACAGTGCACGTTACAATTGCAAATCAGTGATAGCTGCACGAGAATGTATAGTGAGATTTTATAACCTACACCAGAAAATTAAAAATGGCAATAAAATTAACCATCATCAACATGAATAATATAAAAATAGGGTATATCATCAGATTAATGACCACAGTGGCCTATTTCGTGAGATTGGGTACAGCAGTTGCCAAATGACAAATCATTCGCAGCAGCTTCCATCCGTTCTAAAGTCACATGGTTCTACAAGGTCAGTGGTTTGAGGGTAATAAGGAATGTGGAACATCTAATGGATCCCACTGTCTTCAGCCCATTGTTACACCTGTTGACCAGAAAAGTGTGAGGCAGTGTCCGGTCGTATTTCTGATGGTTCACTATAGTAGAATATCAACTGTTCTAGTCCCTGAACAGTGTTATTCCGATTTGTTTTGGTCGTTGGGAAAACTAATGTTAGCCCACTGCAAGTGTCCACCATGGTTAGCAGACACTGTAACTGTTGTAATAGTAATGAGCCATCATAGTCAATCTGCCAGATTTGAGCAGGATGATCCCATTTGATTTGTGCATTTGGCTTTTTTGGCAGTAATATTTTTTTTTACCTCTTGTCACAGCTCACACTGTCAAAAAGTCTCAATTTTGCTCATGGAGTTGAAGTATTAGAGTTACTTCCAGTTTTAAAGCAAGGTCTAGTGGGCTTTATCAAATTTAAAGAAAACTGAGTGAGGTCAATTATTTGATTAGAACGCAACATAGAAGGGAAACTCACACAGAGTTTGTTACGTGATTTTGCTCAAATGTATTTTGATGGGGAAGAATACCAAATGGAAAATATGTTAATTTTTATAACACAACGTGAAGAACCAAACTCAGAAGATACCGATTTTGGCATTCGTGGATTTAGGCAATAAGGAAGTTCTCAGAAACTGGAATAAATTGTTGTGTTAAGCTCCATAGGAAAATCAACATGACCAAAAGGAGCTAAGACAATCCCATGGCTCCCTCTGTGGCATTAAACTGGGAAGTACTAGAGAAATTGTGCATGAAGTAGATATAGGAAGTGATTTTCCAACGAAACAACATCCTTACAGACTTAACTCTAGATAGCGAATGATATTACAGCTTTCATGTCACCAAATGGACTTTGCCAGTTTAAAGTCTAGCAATTTGATATGAAAATTGCAGATGACACAAAGATTGTTGGAGTAGCAGAAAGTTTACAGATGACACGACGATTGGTGGAGTAGCAGAAATCATAAGAGACTATCAAAGAATACAAAAGGTATAGATAGACTGGAGAGTTGGGTGGAAAAGTGGCAGATGGATTTCAGTCCTGACACATGTGAGATGATGCATTTAGGCAAGTCTGTTTCCAGAGCGAATTATACAATGAACGGAACAGCCTTGGGAAAAGTTCATGGGCAGAGAGATCTGGGAGTGCAGGTCCATTGTACCCTGAAGGTTGCTGCACAAGTAGATAGAGTAGTCAAGAAGGCATATAGTATGTTTGGCTTCATTGGAGGGGTATTGAGTATAAGAGCTGGCAAGTCATGTTTAAATTGTACAGGACATTGGTTCGGCCGCATTGAGAATACTGTGTACAATTCTGGTCGCCACATTACCAAAAGGATGTGTGCACTTTGGAGAGGGTGCAGAGAAGGTTTACGAGGATGTTGCCTGGTATGGAAGGTGCTAGCTATGAATAGAGGTTGAGTAGGTTAGGTTTATTTTCACTAGAAAGAAGGAGGGGGGACCTGACTGAGGTTTACAAAATCATTAAAGGTGTAGACAGAGAGGATAGAAACAAGCGTTTTCCCAGCGTGAAGGATTCAATAATGAGAGGTCACGCTTTCAAGATGAGAAGTGGAAAGTTTAAGGGAGATACACGCGGCAAGTACTTCACACAGAGGGTAGTGGGCGTTTGGAACGCGTTGCCTGCAGAGGTGGTAGAGGCAGGCACAGTAGATTAATTTAAGATGCCTCTGGACAGATGCATGAGTAGTTGGGAGCAGAGGGATCCAATGCTTAGGAATTGACCAACAGGGTTTGACAGTACATTTGGTTGGCTCAAGCTTGGAGGGCCGAAGGGCCTGTTCCTGGGCTAGACATTTTCTTTGATATTTTTGTTCTTTGAAAAGTGCAACAGCCACATTTCAAAGATTAACTATTTCAGTAATTTTGGAATTAATCGATCATATGGTGGACATCGATCATCTGGTGATTTTTGGTCACAGATGGAAGGAACATTTGGAGCATCTGGCAGAATTGTTCAATCAACGTCAGGAGACATGTTAGGTGATAGATCTGGCTAAGAATGAATTCACAAAAACCCAAGTCACATTCTTTGGTCATACATCTGGACAGGGATAGATCGTCCACTAGGATGTGAAAACAAATCTTACTGAAGTTTTCCCTATACCGTTCATAAAGATGTTAGTACTATAATTCCTGAACTTGAGTTACTTTTTCTTTGCTGGAAATTTATTATTAAACTTTAACAGTGTGGTTGCTACATGGACTGTCTTTTTGAAGAAGTGCAGACATTTTCAGTGGATGAATGAATCTGAGGAGGAATTTCAAGGGCTAAAATCTATGTTTCCCACGGCCACTATGTGATGATGATGCAAAACCATTCAAGGTGTCCATTGATGTGGGTGACATGAGTGTTGGTACTATCATCTTACAAGAGGATGGTAAGAGCATAAAGAGATCTTTTATGTATCTTTGCAAAAACAATTGAATGTTATTGAAAAAAAATCCACCGTTGACAAAGAGACCTTGTGTTTGGTCTCAGTGTTGCAAGTTTCCAACATTTAGATTGCCAGTTATGAGTCTCAGTTGATCCTGAGTATACTGAGGAAAATATTAAGAATAAGAGTACCAGACTATCTGGATGACATTCTTTAGTCACAACCGGTCCATTTGAAAATGACACATGTGGCAGGATGAGAGAACATAATAGCTATCACATCATCACAACTTTAATGTAGGAATTTATAGGTGTTCAGTGAGAAAAGAAATGGACAGACCTGGACTGTACTAATAAATGTTTACATGCTTGGAGTTCGGATTATATGCTTTGTGTGCTGCTTCTCTTTCAGAAAAATATTGTCACAGTGGCACCAAATTGCCTCCTTCAGACAGGCCATTGGCAAACAACTTTTGAGTTCTGCCTGAGTGCTTTTTTTTAAACAATAACACTGAAGAATAATTAATAGTGGGCTCAGGGCCAAACAGATGCAGGAAGGTCTTTAGTTTGGTCGTTAGTGAGAAGGTTTTTGCTAGCTGCTGAGCTAAATGCTCGTGTTCCCGCTTGCTAGAGTGAAGTCGTGGACAATGAGAACTCCTTGTAAAAATCAAAAAGGGCAGATTGTTGCTTTTGTTTCGACTGAAGAGAGACAATGCATGAGACAATTAAACATTTTACTGTATTGTATTTTTGGTGAAGGTTGTGTTCATGGGATGCTTCCTATATTGGAACAATTGAGAACTGGTACTTCAATAATATATTAACTTAGCGAGTTTTAGAAGATTTGTAGCTCAGGTTGAGGTTCTAAATGTAGATTTGCTACATGAGCTGGGATGTTCAATTTCAGATGTTTCGTCACCCTACTAGATAACATCTTCAGTGGGCCTCAGTCGAAGCAGTATACATGATTCCTGCTTTCTATTTATATGTTTGGGTTTCTTTGGTCGGTGATGTTATTTCCTGTGATTCTGTCATTTCCTGTGGTGACGTCACTTCCTGTTCTTTTATCAGGGGTGGTAGATGGGGTCGAACTCAATGTGTTTGTTGATAGAGTTGCTGTTGGAATGACATGCTTCGAAGCATTCTCGTGTGTGTCCCTGTTTGGCTTGTCCTAACATTGATGTGTTGTCCCAGTCGAAGTGGTGTCCTTCCTTATTTGTATGTAAGGATACTAGTGAGAGAGGGTCATGTCGTTTTGTGGCTAATTGGTGTTCATGTATCCGAGTGGCTAGTTTTCTGCCTGTTTGACCAATGTAGTGTTTCTTACAGCTCTTGCACGGTATTTTGTAAATGACATTAGTTTTGCTTGTTGTCTGTCCAGAGTCTTTCAAGTTCATTAGGTGCTGTTCTGATGGGTTTGTAGGCTACCATGATGCCAAGGGGTCTGAGTAGTGTGGCAATTCTCTTAGAACAAGAGAAGTCAAGAAAGACAACTGTACCAATGAGGCAGAAAACTCGGAAAGGGATCATGCTGTAAAGTTGAGTGAAATAGGGGTTGATGGGAAGGGTGAGACCAGTAACAAATTAAAAATACTATACATGAATGCACGAAGCATGAGAACTAAGATGGATGAGCTTGAGGCTCTTTTGGAAATTGGCAGATACGATATTGTGGGGATAACTGAGACGTGGCTTCAAGTGGACAGGACCTGGGAAATGAATATTAAAGGCTACACGTGCTATCGTAAGGACAGACTGATGGGCAGAGGGGGTGGGGTGGCCTTGTTGGTAAGGGAGGGTATTCAGTCCCTTGCACAGGGGGACCTAGAGTCAGGGGATGTAGAGTCAGTGTGGATAGAGCTGCGAAATACTAAGGGTAAAAAAAACCCTCTTGGGAGTCATCTACAGGCCCCCAAACAGTAGTCTGGATGTCGGATGTAAGTTGA
>NC_057755.1:7555153-7564922 GCF_004010195.1 Chiloscyllium plagiosum | reverse complement strand
GGTTATCTACTTTGGTGGCAAGAACAGGAAGGCAGACTACTATCTCAATGGAATCAATTTATGTAAAGGGGCAGTACAGAGAGATCTGGGTGTTCTTGTACACCAGTCAATGAAGGTAAGCATGCAGGTACAGCAGGTAGTGAAGAAGGCTAATAGCTTGCTGGCCTTCATAACAAGAGGAATTGAGTATAGAAGCAAAGAGGTGCTTCTGCAGCTGTTCAGGGCCCTGGTGAGACCACACCTGGAGTACTGCGTGCAGTTCTGGTCTCCAAATTTGAGGACATTCTGGCTATTGAGGGAGTGCAGCGTAGGTTCACGAGGTCAATTCCTGGAATGGTGGGATTACCTTACACTGAAAGACTGAAGCGACTGGGCTTGTATACCCTTGAGTTTAGAAGACTAAGAGGGGATCTGATTGAGACGTATAAGATTATGAAAGGATTGGACACTCTGGCAGCAGGAAACATGTTTCTGCTGATGGGTGAGTGCCGAACCAGAGGACACAGCTTAACAATAAGGGGTAGACCATTTAGGACAGAGATGAGGAGAACCTTCTTCACCCAGAGAGTGGTGGCTGTGTGGATTGCTCTGCTCTGCATTGTTCCTGTTCTGCAATGTGTGTCGGCTCATTAAAATAATGTGCTGATGCTGCTTCATTTGTGGATGTTGGGATGATTGCTTCTTTCGTTAAATATTTAGTCCATATGTGTTGTTTTCCTGTAGACGCTGGTTTGAAGTTGCCCATTGGCTATTCGCTCTACTGTGACATTAGGAATGGCAGTTTGATGTTGTTTTCCTCCTCTTTAGTGAATTTCCTGCCATTAAGGGTATTATTGATGGTCTTAAAGGTTTCCTCTGTGGGAGGCTATAGAAGTGCTTTTTGGGTGTCTTGTTAAGATATTTGTATCATTGATAGTCACAGGAAGACTGGAAACTGGCTAACGTGGTTCCACTGTTTAAGAAAGGTGGTAAGGACAAGCCGGAAACTATAGACCAGTAAGCCTGACGATTGTGGTGGGCAAGTTGTTAGAGAGAATCCTGAGGGACCGGATGTACATGTATTTGGAAAGGCAAGGACTGATTAGGGATAGTCAACATGGCTTTGTGCGTGGCAAATCATGTCTCACAAATTTGATTGAGATTTTTGAAGAAGTAACAACGAGGATTGATCAAAGGCAGAGAGGTGGATGTGATCTGTATAGACTTCAGTGAGGCGTTCAACAAGGTTCCCCATGGGAGGCTGATTAGCAAGGTTAGATCCCACGGAATACAGGGAGAACTAGCCAGTTGGATACAGAACTGGTTCAAAGGTAGAAGACAGAGGGTGGTAGTGGAGGGTTGTTTTTCAGACAGGAGGCCTGTGACCAGTGGAGTGCCACAAGGATCGATGCTGGGTCCTCTACATTTTGTCATTTACATAAATGATTTGGATGTGAGCATAAGAGGTACATTTAGCAAGTTTGCAGATGAGACCAAAATTGGAGGTGTAGTGGACAACGAAGAGGGTTACCTCAGATTACAACAGGATCTTGATCAGACGGGCCAATGGGCTGAGAAGTGCAGATGGAGTTTAATGAAGAAAAATGTGAGGTGCTGCACTTTGGGAAAGCAAATCTTAGCAGGACACATACACTTAATGGTAAGTTCCTAGGGAGTGTTGCTAAACAAAGAGACCTTGGAGTGCAGGTTCAGAACTCCTTGCAAGAGGAGTCGCAGGTAGATAGAATAGTGAAGAAGACATTTGGTATGCTTTCTTTTATTGGTCAAAATATTGAGTACAGGTGTTGGGAGAGCATGTTGCGGCTGTTCAGAACATTGGTTAGCCCACTGTTGGAATATTATGTGCAATTCTGGTATCCTTCATATCGGAAAGATGTTGTGAAACTTGAAAGGGTTCAGAAAAGATTTACAAGGATGGTGCCAGTTTGGAGGATTTGAGCTATAGGGAGAGTCTGAACAGGCTGGGGCTGTTTCCCCTGGAGCATCGGAGTCTGTGGTCTACAAAATTATGAGGGGCATGGATAGGGTAAATAGGCAAAGTCTTTTCCCTTGGGCCGGGGAGAAGAAGGATGTGCTGAAAAGCTTGATAAACATAATGATAGATAAATCCCCTGGACCAGACGGGATATAACCAAGGTCAGTGCAGGAAATGAGGGAAGAGATTCTTGTGCCTTTTGCACTGATCTTTGTGTCATCATTGTCAAATGGAGTAGTGCAAGATGATTGGGGGGTGGCAAATGGTATTCCCTTTTTCAAAAAAGAGAATAGAGATAAACCTGGGAATTACATAACATCAGTCTTACATCTGTGCTGAGTGAATTGTTGGAGAGAATTCTGAGAGAGAGAGGATTTATGATTACTTGAAAAAACATTGTTTGACTGGAGATAGCTGGCATGGCTTTGTGAATGGCAGGTCATGCCTCACAAATATTATTGATGAAGTTAGAAGAGTGGATGTGGTTTACATAGATTTCAGCAAAGCGTTTGGCAACGTTCACCATAGTAGGCTCATTCAGAAAGTAAGCTGGCATGGGATACAGGAAATTTGGCTTTCTGGATACAGAATTGGCTGGCCCATAGAAGAGAGAAGGTGGTGGTAGATTGAAAATATTCAGCCTGAAGCTATGGTATCCATCCACAGTGCAAAGATATGCAGGTTATGTGAATTAGTGTTCAGGAATGTATAGGTTAAGTGCATTAGTCAGAGGTTTATATTGAGTAATAGGGTTGGAGAATGAGCCTGAGTGGGTTACTATTCAGAGAGTCGGTATGTACTTGATGGGCCGAAGGCCTGTCTCCACACTTTTGGGATTTTATAATTTTATGATACCTTGATGTGGAAGCTTTTGAGAGTGTGCAGAGGAGATTTGACCAGGATGCTGCCTGGACTGGAAGGCATGTCTTATGAAGAAAGGTTGAGGGAGCTAGGACTTATCTCACTGGAGTGAAGAAGGGTGAGAGATGACTTGACAGTTGTGTACAAGATAATGAGATACATTGATGGAATGAATAGTCAGAGACTTTTTTCCCAGGTCAGAAATGGCTATCACAAAGGAAAAAGATTTCAAGGTGATTGGAGGAAGTTTTAGGGAAGACGTCAGACGTTTGTTCTTTACACAGAGAGTAGCGAGTGCCCATTTTGTAAAAAGATGAGACCCTACAACACACAGATGTGGCCTCTCATTGATCCCTCTGTGACAACATGCATTTCCACTCGTTTCCTTTCTCAAGGTGAAAACTGAAAGAACTGCAGGTGCTGTAAATCGGAAACAAAGACAAATCGTGGTGGAAGCGTTCAGCAGGTCTGGCAGCATCTGTGAAGAGGAATCAAAGTTAACATCAGAACCAGAATGTTAACTTTGATTTCTCTTCACAGACGCTGCCAGACCTGCTGAGCTTTTCAGCACCTTCTGGTGTTGTTTCTGTCTAAAAGTGCTGCACGACCTGAACACCTTGATCTCCAGATCACTGTCCCATAGATCATGACAGGGTCAAGTACGCTCTTCATCTGGAATTGGATTGGATTAGATAAGATTAGATCGATTTGGGACTTGATTAGGTTATATTGTATTAAATGAGGTCGTAATACTTATGATGATGTGGATTGGTTTGATGTGATTTAGATTGGATTGGTTTAGGTTTGTTTGGAGTAGATTGGATTGAACTGGATTAGTGTAAATGCAAGAATTGGGAAATGTGAAAGGAGTTGCAGGTGTGCTGTTATAAGCACACGTGAAGAATACTGATCGATACTGGCCCTGGTTTAAGACACAGTGATGGAAATAACAAATAAATTCCAGGAAGTGGTAGATTTAACTGAACTGTGGAAATTGCATTTTATTGACACAGCGAGTCAGATACATTAGCGATATTTAAGCAACTCTTGGATAGTCACATGGATGATAGTAAATTGAAGGGCATGTAGATTAGTTTGATCTTAGAGTAGATAAAGGGTAAGCACATCAAGGGCCGAAGGGCCTGTATTGTTTTATGTTCTACGCTCAGCTGAGACTGAATATCTCCTAGTTGTGATGGTTCATTTTTCATGGCCTCCTTTATATTTCATCCGAATGAAAGTATTGTTTCAATAATCTAAATTATTCATGTCTTTCTAGCTCTGCCTTTCAGTGCTACATCCAGTGCACTTGCCATGTCAATCAAATGGAACTTTCGCAGTTCATTTTCATCTACCACGTCCTGGAATTTCCTTGCCATTTC
Source organism: Chiloscyllium plagiosum (assembly GCF_004010195.1). Taxonomy (NCBI): domain Eukaryota; kingdom Metazoa; phylum Chordata; class Chondrichthyes; order Orectolobiformes; family Hemiscylliidae; genus Chiloscyllium; species Chiloscyllium plagiosum. Next base: position 7,560,704 of record NC_057755.1, on the reverse strand, counting down.
CAGTGCTTTATCTTAAAAAAGCTCAGAATCTATTAATATTAGTCGTGTGTGTTTATAATACCACATGCATATCCCTCTTTCCCCTTTCTCAATGCTTGTATTTCAGCCCATTCAGTTCAATCCAATCTATTTCAAACCAAACTAAAATGATCTAACCAAAATCACACCAAACCAATCTGAATCAATCCCATCTGAGCAAAAGTGAGGACGACAGATTAGAGTCGAGAGTGGGGCGCTGGAATAGCACAGCGGGTCAGGCACCATCCAAGGAGCAGGGGAAGCGACGTTTCAGGCAAAAGCTCTTCATCAGGAAATCCCATCTAATACGACCTCATCTAATACAATATAACCTAATCAAGTCCCAAAACTATCTAATCTGATCCTTTTGAATCCAATCCAATACCAGATGAAGAACGCACTTGGCACTGCCATGAACTATGAGACAGTGCTCTGGAGATCAAGGCCCTCAGGTCAGGCAGCACTTTTATACAGAAATAAAACCAGAAAGTGCTGAAAAGCTCAGCAGGTCTGGCAGCATCTATGAAGAGAAATCGGAGTTAATATTCTGGTTCCAATGACCTTTCTTCGGAATGTTAACTCTGATTCCTCTTCACAGAGACTGCCAGACCTGCTAAATTTCTCCAGCACCATTTGGTTTTGATTCTGATTTGCAGCACCTCAAGTTCTTTCAGTTTTTACCTTTAAAAATGAAACGAGTGGAATTGCATCTTGTCACAGATGGATTAATGAGAGGCCATATCTGTGTTTTGTGGCGACTCAAAAGTTTTTACAAAATGTGAGCAATGAGCCTTTGGAGCAGATCACCCTGGTACTGTTTGCACACAGAGGGCTGGAGTCACAGAGGAACGTCAAACTATGGGAACACCCCTGCCATCTCAAGTTCCCAATTCTGAAGCACCAGATCCCCCATCTTGACGTCGCCTTCCGGTAACTGATGTAAGCCTCTAAGCTGGATCTGCCAGATGTTAACAATGACAGTCAGGCAACATGTGTGTGTGTGTGTGTGTGAGAGAGAGAGAGATAGAGAGTTCCGGAATGAAAAGGGAATCCGAACACACACGGAGGCAAACAACCATGACCGAAAATTAATAACATTTATACAACGAAGCTAGTAACAGGAGAGTTATGTGCATTTATCTGAACGAATCAAAAAAGAGCGGCTAAAGTAAATGTTGGTCTCTTAGAGGATGAGGAGAGGGATTTTGCAATGGGATATGAGGAAATAGCCAAGCCATTGCACAAGTATTTTGCATCGGATTTACAGTGGAGGACACGAATAACATGCTAGTAATTGACAAAGAGACCTGGGAGTCCTTGTACATGAATCACAGAAGATTGGTCTGCAGATACAACAGGAAATTAAGAAGGAAAATGGAATGTTGTCCTTTGTTGCCAGAGGTTATGTTGGAGCTGGAAATGGTGCTGGTGTGGCCACACCTGGAGTACTGTGTGCAGTTTTGGTCTCCCTACTTGAGAAAGGAGAGGGGTTACAGAGGAGGTTCATTCCAGAGTTGAGGGGGTTGGCTCATGTGGAGAGACTGAGTAAACTGGGATTATATTCATTGGAATTTAGAAGAATGAGGGTGAATATTACTGCAACATATAAAATTATCAGGGCATAGATAAGATAGGAGTAAAGGAGCAGCACAGTGTCTCAGTGGTGAGCACCTGCTGCCTCACAGCGCCAGAGACCCCGGTTCGATTCCCGCCTCGGGGTGACTGTCTGTGTGGAGTTTGCACATTCTCCCCGTGTCTGCGTGGGTTTCCTCTGGGTGCTCCGGTTTCCTCCCACAGTCCAAAGATGTGCAGCTTCGGTGAATTGGCCATGCTTAATTGTCCATAGTGTTAGGTGGAATAGCCAGGGGTAAATATAGGGGGGTTGGTTTCTCTTGGGAGTGTCAGTGTGGACTTGATGGGCTGAAGGGCCTGCTTCCACACTGTAGGTAATCTAATCGAAAGAGGATGCTTCCACTGGTAGAAAAAAAACGAGGACAAGAGGGCATACCTCAAAATTAGGGAGAGCAGATTTTGGGCTGAATTGAGAAAGAACTTCTTCACCCCCAGGGTTGTGAATCCGAGGAGTTCCCTGCCCATTGAGGTGGTTGAGGCTTCTTCAGTAAATGTTTTTAAAGTTAAGATAGATCATTGTTTGAACAATAAATGAATTAAGGGTTATGGTGAGGGGGCGGGTAAGTGGAGCTGAGGCAACAAAAAGATCAGCCATGATCTTACTGAACTGGGGGAGCTGGTTCGAGGGGCGAGATGGCCTTCTCCTGATCCTAATTCTTATGTTCTAAGTAATTTAATTTCTTAGCAGGTGAAATTAGCGGAAATCCCACTCCATGGAGGATGAATAGAGACTGACTGTCTATTCCTCAGCGATCACTGACCATGCAATGAGACATCCACCTAAACCTTTCCCACCTTTGAAAGATCAGCTCATGCCCGATGCAAACTGATCTTTCTTTTCACTGAGCCACCCTACCCATATCACTGTTTTGTTTCCGATCAACCTTCTCAGTGATGTTTTTATATGGCCCTGGAGCAGTTGGGACTGATCCTGCTTCACGTGGCTCAGAGACACCGACACTTTCATATGGTCAATAGCTCCAGCTTTATTCCACTCGGTTTCCCACAAGTTTCCTATTGCTCATCACGCACTATTCTTTCACATACCCGTCATTGTCTGATAACTGCTGCAAGTTTTTGTGTTCCATAATTAGTGCTAATTCACTTCATACCCATCAGATTTAAATGATCATACTGGAAAACATGTTTTGTGTCCTTCAAGACCTTTATGTCAGATCCACCAGAGATCAGCTACATTACCTGAACATTAAATCTTTGACCTCCCCTCCTTTTCCGTTTAATAAACTGAACAATAAATTTCAGTGGATATTTCATTGCATTCACCACGTGTTCTCTGAACTTGGGCAGCGACACTCCATAAATCAAAGAATTAGTGCAGCAACTTAAATTGCGGAGCATATATGCGACATGTTTAAATGTATATTCACCGTCACTATCCAAGGCATTATCAGCACCAAAATAATATAAAATGTACCACAACCACAGAAATATGAAATTGGCGGATATGGTGAAGAGTAATATCATTGACTTCCTCCTGCTCTCCATCTCTGGGTCCCTGTGATTCTCACCCTTGTTCGGGCACATCAATCTCTTGCGGACTCGATTGGTCACTAAAATTTGACTGATTGTTAGAGTGTTGAGTAACAGAATAAAAGCAAATGGGAATATTGGAGTTAAAATCTTTTCAAAAAATGTATATCCACTCCATACAGGGTCGGCAGTATATGCTTTCGAATTAGAACAACCCCATGCTATGTGGTCAATAATCTTTTTATGTCTAAATCTAAAGTAGATGGGAATGTTTTTTAAACAGAGCAGAATGCTTGATGTCGCTAGAACCACAGCCACAGTTTTCTTGGTACAATACTTCAACTTTAGCTTCTGACAACAAATAGCAACAAATCTATCAAAGGTGAAGGCGACATTGAACCAAACAGAACAGTCGATGATTGCACGACGTAGGGCATAACGTACACGACACACAGAAGTGATGTTCAGGAACGTTGACGGGAAATAATCATTTTCCACTTTGCTGAGTATGATCTCAAAAATAACGAACAACAGATCTGTAGTTGCCATGGCAACCATGTAATGCCTTGTACAGGTGGAGATTCCGCATTTTTCTCGGGACAGGATCACAATTGCGAATAAATTAACTGGAAGAAACAGAAAGGAATTTTGTTGGAAATTGCTGATAAAACAATGTTCGTTTCTGAATCTAGGTGGCAAATGCTGTACTTTAACAATTCGAACTTTTGAGTCGGAAACAAGACCGAATTTAAATAATGATAACCGTGATATTAGTGGGCATCACAGCTCACTGGATCATATTCGGCTTGTGTAGAGTTCTGCAGAAGAGCCATATCTGAGCGTAAAGGTTTATCTCTGCTTCTCTCTCTCCACAGGCGCAACCAGACCTGAGCAATTTCTACAGCAGCTTCAGTGCTTCTTTTAAAGCTCCATCATCACAGCATTTTGATTTTAAATACTTTCTATATAAAAGGGACGTTGATATAAATTGCTCCCAGGAAGCACAAGTGCTGTATAATATTTGCCAGCAGAACAAAAAAGGATTGATTCCATCTTAAACTCTGATTTCCTCTGTACAGGAGAACCTTTTATCAAATTCACATTACTTTCTCAAATAATAGACCCTTATCCTTCTAGGAGCATTCCCCATAGCCGCAGAAATGGGCGGCACGTTGGCACAGTGGTTAGCACTGCTGCCTCACAGCGCCAGAGACCCGGGTTCAATTCCTGACTCAGGCGACTGACTGTGTGGAGTTTGCACGTTCTCCCCGTGTCTGCGTGGGTTTCCTTCGGGTGTTCCGGTTTCCTCCCACAATCCAAAGATGTGCAGCTCAGGTGAACTGGCCATGCTAAATTGCCCGTCATGTTAGGTGAAAGGGGTAAATGTAGGGGAATGGGTGGGTTGCGCTTCAGTGGGTCGGTGTGGACTTGTTCGTCCGAAGGGCCCGTTTCCACACTGTAATGTAATCGAATCTTTAAAAAAATTACACGTAAATAGCAAAGCAAGTTTAATGAAACCAGGAAACTCAGAATTATTTCTTCTGAAATGATGGAACGATGATTGTATTAACAGGCTGAGATCAGGACTTAGGCCGCTGATTTCAATTTTGCTTTTCACATCAAACAATAAAACAGCAAGTGGAAAGTGTATTAACAAGACTGACTCCCTTTCTTTGAGGTTACACCTTTGGGTCAATTCAATGGGTGGTGGATTTATTCCATGAATAAGAAAATGCCGAGTGGTGATCCAATTGAGCTCTTTAAAATTGTTACCCACTTCCAGAGTCTTGTCTTCATAAATCTACCTCTTGAATTCTAGATGTCATCAACAGATGACTCATCAAAACCACCAAAGAAAAAACAAAGTACAGCTATCTAATCTTCGCCTCTGATGCTGCTTGACCAGCTGTGTTTTTTTTTCCAGCTGACTCTCCAGTATCTGCAGGACTGTAATTTACCTTCCCACGTGGTTAATGATGCCTTCCAACGCATCTCGTCCACATCCCGCATCTCCGCCCTCAGACCCCAGCCCTCCAACCATAACAAGGACAGAAACCCCCTGGTGCTCACCTTCAACCCTACCAACCTTCGCATAAACCAAATAATCCGCCGACATTTCCGCCACCTCCAAACAGACCACACCACCAGGAATATATTTCCCTCCCCACCCCTTTCCGCCTTCCACAAAGACCGTTCCCTACGTGACTACCTGGTCAGGTCCGTCTACAACCCACCCTCTCATCCTGGCACCTTCCCCTGCCACCACAGGATTTGCAAAACCTGCACCCACACCTCCTCCCTCACCTCCATCCAAGGCCGTAAAGGGACCTTCCACATCCATCAAAGTCTTACCTGCACATCCACTAATATCATTTATTGTATCCATTGCTCCCGATGCGGTCTCCTCTAC
>NC_057755.1:7552593-7554947 GCF_004010195.1 Chiloscyllium plagiosum | reverse complement strand
AAACGTCGATTCTCCTGTTCCCTGGATGCTGCCTGACCCTGCTGCGCTTTTCCAGCAACACATTTTCAGCTCTATGCTTCTGGTACCAATTCATAAGCACTACTCTATGCTATATTCTCCCCAACCCCACCCTTCTCTCACTTATCTCTCCACCCTTCAGACTCTCTGTCTGAATTGCTGATGAAGGGCTTTTGACCGAAACATCGATTTTACTGCTCCTCGGATGCTGCCTGAACTGCTGTGCTCTTCCAGCACCACTGATCCAGAAGCTGGTTTCCAGCATCTGCACTCATTGTATTTACCTTCAAATTATATTTCATAGTAATGTGGTAACTAATATAATTACAATTATATCATATGGTAATGTGGTAATAAATATAATTACAATTAGTTTATATAGTAATGTGGCAATAAATATAACTTTAAATATATTATATGGTAATGTGGTAACAAATCGTTCCAGATAGAAAACAAATTTTCCAACTTCACAATAAAGCAAAATATGGTAGAAATCAGAGATGATCTGAGGACTTAATCTGTGAAAATGTTTACTCTGTGTGAGAATGGGATGGTGATAGATGTACTCTGATAGATCGTACAGGAACCATAAGGAACTGGTTTTGACGCTTCCAATTTATGCATCCAACTCCACCCAAAACACATTAAATGGCAAAGTCGCACTTTGTAATACAATGTTGTTAGGGTTCAGTGTTAAACTGCATTCTGCCTGGGAATGTATCCCCAAACAAGGAACACCAATGGCGTTTTACAATTTAATCATATAGGAGAACGTGAGGACTGCAGATACTACAGATCAGAGTCTAAAATTGTGCTGGAAAAGCACGGCCTGTCAGGCAACATCCGAGGAACAGGAGTGTCCATGTTTCAAACATACGCTTTTCCTCAGGAATTGATGAAAAAATTATGCTGATGAACACTTCAGTCAGATACACAACTGCACAGAATGAAATAACATGATACCACAATGTAGTTGTGCAGGAGACTGTTGAGGCAACAGAATAAAGATGCACAAAACCAATATATTTCACATTATCCTGACACAATTTAGAATTGCTTTTCATTCAACTTTGACAACTATGTCAAGTCACCAGAGTCCTGCTGAGCGATCGGGATGGAGTTGACTGGTGGCGTTTAATCCTGATGATCACTGAGTAATGCCTCAGGGTGAGGGATGTGATTGAGAAGGACAGTCCTCCACATTAACCCCTCCACATGCAGACCCCAATCTGTTGGCATCACCCTGTGTCAAAAAACACTGTTCGAGCCAACTGAGCCAAGTGACACGCAACCCGTCCAGGCTATCAGTGAGTTGTGTAATGTTGTCACTCACAGATAACAGGAGTAGCTCGATCCAACACAAATTGAAACATCCTATGTTATAACGTGTTTGCAGGAACTTACCAGGAATGCCAATCACACCAAGGATCAGATAGAATATTTTCCTGATGGTCTGAATGGGGCGGTGCATCTTCTCCTTGAACCAGGACAAGTTATCTCCCAAAATTAGATTAGGATCTGTTATATACTGGGTGATTTAATTATATATGCTGCAGAATCTCCTTGGAGACACAGAGTTGACATATCTGTCAAGTTGTTTTTTTTCTGAATTTTTACGCATGCAGATCCCAAGAGCTGACACTAACCCTGGAGACTAATTTTTGACAGCTGAGATTGAATCAGCACCATTCCATCCCCTTAAGGATGAAGACCTCTGTTCATATTTAGTATCTTATCAGAGCTGGAAGCTGTTTGCAACTGATCTTATCCTAATTCCAAGATGGGCTTCACTGACACGACCATACAACTAACAAAATTCTAACATCAGAGAATCCATTAAGTTTTATTGAAGTCAGATGTTGTGTTTTGTTTTCTTTTTATCGCGGGATGTTCCATTCAACATTTTCCAACAGAGCACTGAACTATTGAACAAGTCTTGTCTGTTTGGGCTCCCTCCAGGAGAAGCTCAGGTGATCTCACTCCACCAGTCTACCCACCTTTGCTCTGTCTCCCATGATTGAATGGTTTATTCAACATGTTTCAGATTCAATACGCTTCATCACATGATGTATGAAGACATCGCTGATCCTAACACTGTCATCCATTGAAATATATTTCCATCAATTAGCAGTTGATTTTATCATGAATTACCTTGACATGTATGCTCAAACCATCAGGAAATATATAAATGCCAGATTCATCAGCCGGACCCACAAGGTAGAGCAAAACATCACCTGTTCACAACGCAACGCCATCCAGGCTCTCAAAACCAATCACAACATTGTCATCAAACCAGCAGATAATGGAGGAGTCATTGTCATTCAGAATAGAACAGA
>NC_057755.1:7535710-7549969 GCF_004010195.1 Chiloscyllium plagiosum | reverse complement strand
CAGTTAAGATTCTGTGAATAAACTGCTGTCTGCGTCTAATCATAGTTGCCAGTGTGAGTCTCTCCTTCCAAAAGAACACGCAAAGACGGGACCCTCCGGGTCCGTCTTAACAATACTCTCTCTCACTGACAATCACAATCCCTTACCCCTCCCCAACTCTCACCCACACACTCCTACAACACACACACATGCACCCTCTCACACAGCTGGACACTCTACAATCTCATACACACACATATGCACTTTTTCTCATTCTCACAATCCCCAACCCCAGACAGACAGACAGACACACAGACAGACACAGACACACACAAACCCACTAGCACACATAGATATATATGTTTCTGGGGTGAATTTGTACTTGCAGAGTTACATTGTACTTTGCTCAAAAAATGAATGAATCCATGTAAGACTCTGTTAACTCACATTTTAGATTAGAATCAATCTAAACATTATGGCACAGACAGGGAACACAGGGGGCGAACACCTTCAACATATCTGTCTGACACCAATTGTTACATTTAACCTGAGAACGTAACCTTTAAAAAAAGTTTTGTGATTTACAGATGAAAGAAATGAAGCTTTCATGGTTTTCTGACAGATGAAAGACTCAACAAATAATCAAGGTATTTTCAATGTATAATTTCAGTTACTTCACACTGTAAGTTTTTGCTGTAAATTCTGTGTCTTACAACTGTGTCCTCCACAACCACCTGATGAAGGAACGACGCTCCGAAAGCTAGTGTGCTTCCAATTAAACCTGTTGGACTCTAACCTGGTATTGTGTAATTTTTAACTTTATACACCCCATTCCAACACCAGCATCTCCAAATCACCGTAAGCCACTGTGGGGCAATCATCACCAGATCTCCCACTCCTCCTCCACCCGCCCTTAACAATCCCACTCGACCCCAATGCACAATGGTCGCTTTCTTAACTAGAGCACATTCAATTTATCTGGCCTCTCCGCAGTAATCGATAAACCTGTTCCTCTGAAGGAGACACAAAGTCTATGAGTAGCAACTTACTTTCCCTCTTTGACCTCAGTATCTGAAGTTGGTATCTTGTAGAAATCGAAAGAAGTGCAAGTGCAGTAAATCAGACACAAAAACAGACATTTCTGGGAAATCTCAGTTGGACAGACGGCATCGGTGGGAAAATAAACTGTGCAAAGAAACCACTGAGGAAGGGTCACTCAACTCCAAACGTTAAACCTGATTTCTCTCCATAAATGCTGACGGACTTGTGAAGCTTTTCCAGCAATTTCTGTTATTGCTTTTAAAGAGAGGTTGATTAGAGTTCAGGAGAGACATGTTCCTGTGAAAATGAGAAATAGAAATTGCAAGATTAGGGACCATGGATGACAGGTGACATTGTGAGACTAGCAAAGAGGAAAAGTGAGGCATGCATAAGGTCTAGGCGAATGAAGACAGACGAAGCTTCGGAAGAATGTCAGGAATGTAGGACCACACTGAAACGTGGAACTAAGAGGGAGAAAGGGGGTCATGAGATATCTTTCGCAAACCGGGTAAATGAAAAGCCCAAAGCCTTTGATTCATATATATGGAGCAAGAGGAACTAGAAAAAGAGTTGGCCCACTGAAGGACAAAGGAGAAAAGTTATTTGTCGATTCAGAGAAAATGGGCAAGATTCTGAATGAGTACTTTGTAACGGTGTTCACCGAGGCGAGGGATGTTGAGGTTAGTGACAGATATTTGATTACTGTAGGTCAAGTCAGCAAAAGGAGTGGGGAGGTGTTAGGTATTCTAAAAGGTATTAAAGTCCCAAGATCCCAATGGGATCTATCCCAGGTTACTAAGGGAAGTGAGACAGGAAATAGCTGGGGGAATTAACAGAAAAATTTGCAGCATACTTAAACACAGGGGAGGTCCCGCAGGACTGGATTAGATTCCTTACAGTGTGGAAACAGGCCCTTCAGCCCAACCAGTCCACACCGACCCTACGAAGCGCAACCCACCCAGACCCATTTCCCTCTGACGAATATACCTAACACAGTGGGCAATTTACCATGACCAATTCACCAGACCTACACATTTTGAACTGTGGGAGGAAACCGGAGCGCCCGGAGGAAACCCACGCAGACACGGGGAGAATGTGCAAACTCCACACAGACAGTCGCCTGAAGCTGGAATCGAACCTGGGATCCTGATGCTGTGGGGCTGCAGTGCTAACCACTGAGCCACAGTGCAGCTGATTTACTGATGTTGTCCCCTTGTTTAAGAAGTGTAGCAGGGATAATCCAGGTAATTATAGACCGGTGAGGATGACGTCAGTGGTAGGAAACCTGCTGGAGAAGATACTGAAGGATAGCATCTATTCCCATTTGGAAGAAAATGAACTTATCAGTGGTAGGCAAGATGACTTTGTGCAGGGAAGGTCATGCTTTACCAACCTAATAGAATTCTTAGAAGGAGTGACGAAGTTGATTCATGAGGGATGGGCTATAGATGTCATATACATGGTCTTTGGTAAGGTGTTAGATAAGGTTCCCCACGGTAGTCTGATGAAAAGGTGATGTTGCATGGGGTCCAGAGCTTGCTCGACAACAGGAGACAGACAGTAGCAGTGGAAGAGAGTTTCTCAAAATGGAGACCACAAGGATCTGTGATGGCAGCACTGTCGTTTGTGATACACATAAATGATTTGAAGGAAGGTGTAGGTGCCCTGATTAGCAAGTTTGCAGATGTCACTAAGGTTGGTGGAGTAGCAGATTGTGAAGGGATCTGTCAGAGTGTCCGGGCAAAAGCGAGGTGATGTATTTTGGAAGATTTAATTCAAAAGCTACTTTACAGTAAATGGAAAAGTCCTGTGTAAGATTGATGTACAGAGAAATCTGGATGTTCAAGGTCCATTTTTCCCTGAACGTAGCAAATCAGGTCAGTAGAGTGGTCAAGAAGGCATACAGTATGCTGTCCTTCATCGGACAGGGATTTTAGTACAAGAGGTAGCAGGTCATATTACAGTTGTATGAGACTTTGGTTTGACCACATTTGGAATACTGTGTACAGTTCTGGTCGCCACATTACCAAAAGGATGTGGATCCTTTGGAGAGGGTGCAGAGGCGGTTCACCAGGATGTTGCCTGGTATGGAGGGTGCTATCTATGAAGAGACACTGTGTAGATTCATTCATTTCATTAGAAAGACAGAGGTTGAAGGGGGTACCTACAAAGTCATGAGAGGTATGAGGAGGTAGGGGAAGCCCTAAATGAGTTTTTTTTTGCATCTGTCTTTACTAAAGTAAAGAACCTGGTAGTGAATGAAACCATTGAGGAGCAGGTGTGCATGCTGGAACAGATTGAGATTGAGGAAGTTGATGTGTTGAAAAGTTTGACAAACATTAAGATTGACAAGTTGCCAGAGTCAGACCAGATTTGTCTTCGGCTGCTTTGGGAAGCGAGAAATGTGATTGCTTCGCCGCTTGTGAAGATCTTTGCATCATCGCTCTCTACCGGAGTCATACCTCAGGACTGGAGGGAGGCAAATGTAATTCCTCTCTTCAAGAAAGGAAATAGAGGAATCCCCAGCAATTACAGACCAGTCAGTCTCACGTCTTTCATCTGCAAGGTGTTAGAAAGGATTGTGAGGGATAGAATTTATGACGATCTGGAAGAGCATGGCTTGATTAAAGGAAGTCAACACGGCTTTGTGAGGAGCAGGTAATGCCTCACAAACCTTATCGAGTTCTTTGAGGATGTTACCAGAAAAGTTGATGAGGGTCGAGCAGTGGATGTTGTGAATAAGGACTTCAGAACGTCATTTGATAAGGTTCTCCATGGTAGGCTCATTCAGAAGGTTAGGAGGAATGGGATACAGGGAATGTAGCAGTCTGGATACAGAATTGGCTGGTTGACAGAAGACAGCGAGTGGTAGTGGAAGGAAAGTATTCTGCCTGGAAGTCTGTAGTGAGTGGTGTTCCACAGGGCTCTGTTCTTGGGTCTCTACTGTTTGTAATTTTTATTAATGTCTTGGGTGAGGAGATTGAAGGATGGGTCAGCAGGTTTGCAGACGACACAAAGGTTGGAGGTGTAGTTGACAGTATACAGGACTGTTGTCAGCTGCAGCATGACATTGACAGGATGCAGAGATGGGCTGAGAGGTGGCAGATGGAGTTAAACCTGGATAAATGCGAGGTGATGTATTTTGGAAGGTCGAACTTGAAAGTTGAGTACAGGATTAAGGATAGGATTCTTGGCAGTGTGGAGGAACAGAGGGATCTTCGTGTGCAGGCACATAGATCCCTTAAAATTGCCATTCAATTTGACAGGGTTGTTAAGAAAGCATATGGTGTTTTGGCTTTCATTAACAGGGGGATTGCGTTTAAGAGCCGTAAGATCTTGTTGCAGCTCCATAAAACTTTGGTTAGACCGCACTTGGAATATTGTGTCCAGTTCTGGTCGCCCTATTACAGGAAAGATGTGAATGCTTTGGAGAGGGTTCAGGGGAGGTTTACCAGGATGCTGCCTGGAAAGAAGGGCTTTTCTTACAAAGAGAGGTTGACTGAGCTCAGAAGTTTATCATTGGAAAAAAGAAGGAAGAGAGGGGACCAAATTGAGGTGTACAAGATAATGAGAGGCATAGATAGAGTTGATAACCAGAAACTTTTTCCCAGGGCAGAAATTGTTAACACGAGGGGTCATAGTTTTAACCTGTTTGGCGGAAAGTAGAGAGGGGATGTCAGAGGCGCCACATCTGACAGGAGACAGGGATTGAAACGTCTGCAACACAAATTCCCAGCTCGGCGAACAGAACCACAACAACCAGCACTCGAGCTACAAATCTTCCCACCAACTTCTATTGTGATAGGTGAATTAAATCACCAGGAGGTGAGCTAATGCTGAAGATTATGGTGTTGGAATGTGAAAGGTTAAGTGTAATGGAGGGAACCAATGTGGCAGACGATGATTAGTTTAGAAAGCCAAAACAAGCCAGCATGATTAGCTATGCTAATGATATCAGATAAGAGCAACTGTATAAGTTACAGGAGAATATTGATTTTGTGGGGAACTAGGAAAGACATTTTGCTGCTTCCCACAGTTTTGATTTTGCAAGATTAAATTTTGACTTCGTGAAGGATTTTCTGTTTCTCCTTGTATTTTCTTTTAACGTCGAGTGCTTCTTCCCCAACAGATGTGGCACCCCAGATGAGACCGGGAAGAGACCTTTTTCTCTGGAAAGCAGCTGCAGGGCACTTCCCAGTTGAACCGAATGCTCTCCTGACACAGAGGGAATAAAAGGGCCGGCCACCCACAAAAGGAAGGTAAGCGGTTTGCAGCTAATTCTGTCAAATAAGGGAGATTCTCGGGAGCACAGAAGTGCAAAGAAAGCTGCTGTTGGGTCTGTCTGATCCAAAGAACCAGAAAGTTTGATGGTAAACTAAAGTTTGAGGGGACGCAAAGGTTTGTTGATGAGAATTGCACAGGGTGTGAGTAGTATGGAATAAAGAGATTGAGACAAAATTCCAGGTCGTGTTAGTAAATCCCTTGTTTATCAATTCACGAGTCATGCATGGGTGTTGCCGATTGCGTGGCGATCTGCTCGGACAGGGCTGTGTCGTGTGAGTGATTTTGGATGAAATTAAAAGCCGGCAGCTGATGACTAAAATTTAAATAGTAGTGAATTGTCAGTGTAAAAGTATAACTCGACTGTTGAAAGTTTAAGACAAGGCCTTTATGACAATTAGATTGTATTTTTTTGTAGAAAAGAACAAAGCATCTGTTTAGGCAAGGCTCTGTGTGTGTGAGAGAGAGAGACTCTGGTTTAACCATTTGACCTGGTTTGTATGCATAATTGTTTGTTGATTAAATGTTTGTTTTCTCTCCCTGAAGTTCAAAATCTGGGGGTGTTTTGTTTTGCACGTTAAGAATTCCTTGAAAAACGTTTCAAAAAAACTATCAGTGATTAGTGCATTCTGCAGATGCAGTCTTAGAATGGATTCGGCAAAATGATTGAGAATAGATTGTTTTTGTTAATTAGTTAATATTTAGCAAGTTTTGGGAATGTTAGATTGGTCCGGGACGATTGCGAGTTGTAGAGTAAGGTTTATTTATAAGAAGCGTGACTGGACTTGTATGGCATAAGGGAGTGAATTGTGAGACCAAAAGTAATAGATTAGATGGATTGAAATATATGTCAGGAATGATGGGGGTGCAGTTGGAATTTTTGTTAAGGATTTTCCAGTAGTAAAACGGGAGTTTGTAAAAAATTTCTGAAAAATTGGAAAGAATATCAGGATTTATTAACTCAAAGGTCATCGGAGGGTACTTTTGATATAAATGTGTGAAGGTTAATTAAGAATTACAGACCTAAGGGTAAATCCTAACAGTATTGAGGAGAGAACAGGAGGTAGAAATGTTACGGCTGGAATTGTAGGGGAGATTGAGAAAAACTTTTCAGGCAACAATTACGAACAGGGGGCTGCCAGAGAGCAGAATGAGCAGCTTTTGGAAACAAAGACTTTGGAAGAGAAATTTTTCACATGTTTAGAGCAGAAGAAAGAGTATGAACTTTGGGTATGAAGGCTCAGCAAGGGAAATCACTTATAAAATCCAGATTTAGATATTCAAGAATCCTTCCCCTCTCCATTTGGCTGTAGAAAATATCGCACACTGTCCTGTAATAAGGTGGACAGTAGAGATAGAGGGGACTTCACCAGTTTCCTCATTCCCCTCCCCCATCTTACCCCAGTTCCAAACTTACAGCTCAGCACCATCCTCAGGACCAGTCCTACCTGCCAATCGTCCTTCCCCCTATCCGCTCCACCCTCCTTTCTGACACATCACCTTCATCCTGACACCTATCCATCTATTCTACTGTTTGCTACCTTCTCCCCAGCCCCACACCCTCCCATTCATCTCTCCACCCTGGAGTCTCCCTGCCTCCATTCTTGATGAAGGGCTTTTGTCCAAAACGTCGATTTTCCTGCTTCTCAAATGCTGTCTAACCTGTTGTGCTTTTCCAGCACCAGTCTAATCTTTGAGTGAGGTAAAAGCAATGACTGCAGATGCTGGAAACCAGATTTTGGATTAGTGGTGCTGGAAGAGCACAGCAGTTCAGGCAGCATCCGAGGAGCTGCTCCTCGGATGCTGCCTGAACTGCTGTGCTCTTCCAGCACCACTAATCCAAAAAAAGATCTTTCAGTGAGAACTGTCCTAGCTCCCTCAACTCTTCTTCATAAGACATGCCCTCCAGTCCTGGCAACATCCTAGTAAAGTTCCTCTGCACCTTCTCTAAATCTTCCAAATCTTTTCTATATTGTTGCTACCAGGACTGAATGCAATATTCTAAGTGTTTTCTAACCAGGGCTCTATAGAGCTGCAGCATAACCTCATGGCTCCAAAATTCAGTCCGCTGCTATGAAATCCAACAGACCATATGCTGCCTTTACAACCCAATCAATTTGAGTGCCAACTTTGTGGGATCTATGGACATGGAATCCAAGATCCATGTGTTCCTTAATGCTGCAAAAAATCCTGCCGTTAACCCTGTATTCTGCATTCAAATTCGACCTTCACTTGACACTTTTCTACGTTGAACTCCATCTGCCACTTATCAGCCCAGATCTGTATCCTGTCAACATCACATTCCAAATGACAACAACCCTCTGCGCTATCGACAACTTCTCCAAATGTTGTGTCATCGGCAAAAGTACTTGCCCACACGTCCACTTTTTAATCTAGATCATTCATAAAAATTAAGAGACGATGTCCCAGAAGAGATACCAAAGAAACACCCCTGTTTACCAAGCTCCAAGCAGAATAGTATCCATTTAAGACCACTCTCTGTCTTTTATGAAACAATCAATTCTGTCTTGAGACAGCCAGATTTCCCTGTATCCTGTGCCTCCTTACCTCTGAATGAGCCTGCTATGGGGAACTTTATCAAAAGCTTTGCTGAAATCCTTGCATGCCACATCCACTGCTTTTTCTTCATCAATATCTTTTGTCACATCCTCAAAGAATTCAGTAAGTTTTGTGAGACCTGGCGTCCTCCTCAAAAACCCATTCTGACTATGTCTAATCAAACTCCCGTTTTTCAAATAATCATAAATCCTTTCCAATGCTTTACCTGTCCCAGACTTAAGACTGACTGGTCTGACATTCTCAGCATTGTCCAGATTCCGTTTCTTGAACAAAGGAATAATATTTGACACACACAAATCATCTGGCACTAATCCAGTGGACACTGATGATGCAAAGATCCTCGCCAAAGGCACAGAAATAACTTCTTTTGCTTCCTGTCGTAATCCAGGGTATATCCCGTCTGACCAAGGAGGCGTATCTATCCTTATATGGTTCAAACTTTTCAGCACATGATCGTTCTTATGAACAACCTGTTCGAGATTATCAGCCGGTTTCACGCTGTCCTTATAAACAATACCCCCCTCTCAGTCGTGAATACTGAAGCCAAAGTATTCCCAAAGGACATCACTTACCTCTTCTGACTCCAGGCACAAGTTCCAACCACTGTCCCTGAATGGCGCTATCTTTACTCTGGCTATCCCCCTGCTCCTCACATAAGTGTAGAATTCTTTGGGATTCTCCTCAATCCACTCTACCAAATCATTTTTTTTTGCCTCTGTGTGTGTCGCCTAAGGCAATTCTTCAATATCTTCCCTGCCACCTTTTATCCCACTAAAGCCCTGCCTGATCCTTGCCTCCTCAGCCTTGAGTAAGCTGCCTTCTTCCTCTTTACCAGAAGTTCTACATTTCTTGTCACTCAATGTTCCTTCACCCGAACATGCCTTCCTTACCTCAGTGGGACAAACCTATCAAGCACTACCAGCAAGTGGCACAGTGGTTAGCACTGCTGCCTCACAGCACCAGAGACCCAGGTTCAATTGCCGCCTCAGGTGACTGATTGTGTGGAGTTTGCACATTCTCTCCGTGTCTGCGTGGGTTTCGTCTGGGAGCTCTGGTCTCCTCCCACAGTCCAAAAAATGTGCAGGTTAGGTAAATTGGCCAAGCTAAATTGCCCATAGTGTTAGGTGAAGGGGTAAGTGTAGGGGAATGGGTTTGATTGGGTTGTGCTTTGGCGGGTCAGTGTGGACTTGTTGGGCTGAAGGGCCTGTTTCCACACTGTAAGTAATCGATACCATATTTTTGTTATGCATTTTATGGCGAACATCTGTTCCCAATTTGGTGCCCCAATTCCTGTCGAATAGCGATTTAATTCCCCTTTCCCAATTAAATACTGTCCAATATGGTCTGCTCGTATCCCTCTCCATGAGTGTGGTAAAGGTCAGGGAATTGTGATCCCTATCATCGAAAA
Organism: Chiloscyllium plagiosum; assembly: GCF_004010195.1. Lineage (NCBI taxonomy): Eukaryota > Metazoa > Chordata > Chondrichthyes > Orectolobiformes > Hemiscylliidae > Chiloscyllium > Chiloscyllium plagiosum. The sequence continues at coordinate 7,540,680 of NC_057755.1, read as the reverse complement.
GTTCTCCAATCGAAGATTTGACACCTGGCCTGGTTCGTTGCCATACACCAAATCAAATATGGCCTCCCTTGGAGTTGGGCTATCTACCTGTTGAGTCAAGAACCCTTCATGGACACACGTTACAAGCACTGGAGGGGTACCAGATCATTTGAACTAAGAAGATTCCAATCAATAACTGGGAAGTTAAAAACGCCCATGACAACAATCCTGTTACTTCTGCAACTTTCCAAAATCTGCCTCCCACTCCACTCCTCCGTGTTTTTGTTGTTTTTGGGTGGTCTGCAGAAATCTCCCCATAAAATGACTGCTCCTTTCAGGTTTCTGACTGCCATTCATGCAGACTCTGCAGACAAACCCTCCTTGGTAACATTCCTTTCTGTAGCTGTGATACAATACCTGATTAGCAATGCCGCTCCCCACTTGTGATATCAAGTCTCCATAATGGCCACAGCATCATGGTTCCAAGTACTGCTCCATGATCTGAACTCGTCACCCTTATTCCTGATACTACTTGCGTTAAAATAGACTCATTTCAGCCCATCATACTGACTGCAAATTTGTCCTGTCAAATGTTATCTCTCCATCACAGACCCTCTGCATGCTGCATCTGGCTGAACAATTCCTATTCATTCCACTGCTCCGTACCTCCGGTTCTGCCAAATCCGTACCACCACACTGCCAATTCCGTTCAATTACTGCCAATGAGCTCGACCAACCCGCCTGCCCACGATATTGGTGCCCCTCCAGTTCATGTGCAACTCGTCCTTCTTTTACAGGTCCCACCTTCCCCAGACGTCATTCCAAACATCCACATATCTGAAGCTCTCACTCCTCCACCAGCCCAGCAGCAACGTGTTCAATTGCATTTGCTCTCTGTTCCACGCCTCACTTATCCCGTGGCACTGGTAACAATCCTGAGATTCTTCTTCTTCTTGTCCTCCTTCTAGCTTCCAAACTAATTCCCTATGTTCTCTTTTAATGCCCTAATCCGTTTTCCTTGCTGTGTCATTGGAACTAAAGTGTAACATGTTTTCTGGCTGCTCCCGCATCCCCACCCAACTCCCCCCTCCCCCCGCCCCACTCCCCAAAGAATCCTGTAGACGCTATCTGACTTATCTCTTACCTTGGAACCCGGGAGGCAACATATCATCTGGAAGTCTTGTTCACGACCATAGAATCTTCTGTTTCTTCCTCTCACCATTGAATCTCCTATCACTCTCCTATTTTCTCTTCTTCCCTTCTGAGCCATAATCCACGCCACAGTGGCTTTTCCCTAGTAGCCATTCTTAGTGGCCGAGCACAGAGATTCGTGGGAAGAAAAAAAGACTCAGGTATAATTATAATTAAATAAGGAAATGAAGATAGCTTAGGACATAGAAATCAAAAGACTAGAAATAAAATTTCACAAGAAAACAAGGTAAACTGAGGGAACTTGAGACTGTGACTATTAGCTTGAAATGACCTAGTAGAGAAAAAATAAAAATCAGATACTGGTGGGGTCATCTGAATCATGTGACGCTGAGTCGAGTGTTATGGGTTAGAGAAGACTCACCAAAGTATATTATGGAGATATTGTAAACATTCATTTGCATATTTTTAAAAGACAAAGATAAGGTATTCTGTTCCAGATATGATTCAATTGCTCCACCATTAAGCTTTAAATAAAACGTGCTTGATTCCTATATCAATGTTCAAACACAAGAAAAGAATGATTCAGAAGAATTGTACTCTCTGCAAGAGATTAACAAGATAATGAATTATTAAACTACCGGTCCTCAACCGTTGCAAGAAAGGGTGCATCCTTTGAACACAACTTTTGCCAGGAATACAATTCATCAATATGGTTAATGGTCTCATGTATTGTCTCTCTCCAGTCGAAATGGAAGCTACAATGTAACCTTTTTGATTTTTGTGATGAATTCTCACTGTTAACGACTTTGCACTAGCAAACGGGGACAAAGGCTCAGCAGCCCACTGATACTTTCTCGCTAACTACCAAACTAAAAACACCTTCCTGGATTTGTTTGAACCCTGAGCCCAGCTATTAATGGATCATTAGTGTTATTGTGTGAAAAAAAGTACTTGAGGGCTGTTTGCTAATTGCCTGTCCGAAGGAGAAAGTTTGGCACCACTGTGATTACACCTTCCTGCAAGTGAAACAACGCAAAATGCATATAGCCCTAACTCCAAGCATGTAAACGTTAAATAGTTCATACTGATCAGTCCATACCTGCTGTCACTGAACACATCTGCATTCTTTCATTAAAGTCCTCATGATGTGACAGTAATTATTTTCCATTCTGCAATATATATCAAAATGAATGTCTGTGACAAAGAAAAAACTTCATCTAAATAGTCAGGTTTCCTTGTTCTTAATATATACAAAATTGTTAAGAGGTTATGATCAGGGTACACAATCAACTCCGATGCATCACTGGCAACATAAGGTCTCTTTATCAATGGTGGAATATTTCTTTTAATAAATTTCAATTTTTTTGGAAAGATAGCCAATAGGTTTCTCTATGCTTTTTTGCCATATTCTTGTAAGATTATAATAACAACACCCATGTCATGCACATCAATGGTAATCTTGAATGGCTTTGCATAATTGGGTGTTGCTCACTCAGGGCAGTGGGAAATAAGATTTTAGGCTTTCAAATTCATCCTCATGTTTATTCATCCACTGAAAATGTCTGCACTTCTTCAAAACCACAGTCAGTGGAGCAACCGTACTGTTAAAATTAAGAATAAATTTCCAGTAAAAACAGTAACTCATTTCCAGGAATTGTAGTACTCACACCTTTATGATCGGTGTGGGGAACTCTTTAATAAGTGTTGTTCTCAAGTCCTGGAGAGCTATGAATCGATGCCCAATGGTACAGTCTAGAAATGTGACTTGGGTATTTGCAAACTGACTCTTTGTCAGGTCTATCAGCAAACTTGTCTCCTGACGTTAATTGAACAATTCCGCTGGATACTCCAAATTTTTCTTTCCATCCATGATTGAAAATCACCAGATTATCTTTGTCTTTGTACACCACATAATTGAATATTTCCAGAATTACCTTAATAGTTAATCTTTGAAATGTGACTTGCGCATTTTTCATATCAAATTGCTTGATTTTAAATTGCTAAAGTCCATTTGGTGAGCATGAATGATGGAATTTCATTCACTTTTTCAGATAAAGTTACCTGTTATTATCCTTTAGATTAAGTCAACATTTAGAAATGTAAGTCGCTTGTCCTCCTATCTAAATACATTTTTTTCATTGTGTAATAGGTTACAAAGTGGATTTTGCAACAGCTTTGATTTTTCTACAGTACATACATAGCCGTTGGATGGAGCTCCCCACGAGGTATCCAAAGTGTGTTAAGCCTGTAAAGATGTTGTTTAATTTGAAAAGCGCTTCCTATATCTACATCATGCACAATCAGTTTAGTACTTCCCAGTTTAGTGCCACATATCTCCCCATGCGATTGTACTATCTCTGGTCATGTTGAGTTTCCTTTGGAACGTAACTCAACAATTTATTCCAAGTTTTGAGAACTTCAAATGGACTGAATGTGGTTGATTGATACGGGGCATACGTAAAAACTGAGTAAAATGGAAAAATGGCATTCCTTTATCCAAATTCTCTGGATTGAATTGCCTGTAGGTCCACAACGGAGTCTTTATTGTTTGATAAAACCATTCTGATGTTTCCTGGCATTCTGGATGCTATACAATGGATTTGAATTATAATCATACAGTTATAGCAGCAAACAACATCGAAGCAGAACCTTCGATCCAACTAGTCCACACGCACACACACACACACACACACGTGCGCACACATACATACGGACACATACACACTCCAATCTGCCTGCATTTGGCCCATATCCCTCTGAGACTCTCCTATTCATGGGCGTTTCTAAATGTATTTTAAACTTTGAACCTGTATCTGCATCATAAGCAGACTAATCATCCCTTGTTTAAAATTGCCCTCATTTCCTTTTTAAATCTTTGTCCTTCCACCTTAAACATATGCCCCCTGGTGTTGAACTCCTCCACATCACAGAAAAGGTCTTAGAGATTCACCTTATTTCAAAGTTTGTGAGAAGATTTGTAGCTCGGGTGCTTGTTGCTGTGGTTCTGTTCGCCGAGCTGGAAGTTTTTGTTGCAAACGTTTCGTCGCCTGTCTAGGTGACATCCTCAGTGCTTGGGAGCCTCCTGTGAAGCGCTTCTGTGGTGTTTCCTCCGGCATTTATAGTGGCCTGTCCCTGCCACTTCCGGTTGTCAGCTTCAGCTGTCCGCTGTAGTGGCCGGTATATTGGCTCCAAGTCGATGTGTTTGTTGATGGAATTTGTGGATGAGTGCCAAGCTTCTATGAATTCCCTGGCTGTTCTTTGTTTCGCTTGCCCTATAATGGTAGTGTTGTCCCAGTCAAATTCATGTTGCTTGTCGTCTGCGTGTGTGGCTACTAAGGATAGCTGGTCGCGTCGTTTCGTGGCTAGTTGATGTTCGTGGATGCGGATCGTTAGCCGTCTTCCCGTTTGTCCTATATAGGCTTTTACGTTTATACATGGCAACCCCTCATAGACGTAGGGGCCCAGAATAAATATTAATGGATTTGGTGGGGTGATATCAGCAACAGTTCGAATATTAGATTGGCCTTGGAGAATGGACGCCCATGGGCAGTCCTGGCATTGATATCCAAACTACCAGATACACTATATAGGACAAACAGGAAGACAGCTAACGATCCACATCCACGAACATCAACTAGCCACGAAACGACACGACCAGCTATCCCTAGTTGCCACACACGCAGATGACAAGCAACATGAATTTGACTGGGACAACACTACCATTATAGGGCAAGCCAAACAAAGAACAGCCAGGGAATTCCTAGAAGCATGGCACTCATCCACAAACTCCATCAACAAACACATAGACCTGGACCCAATATACCGCCCACTACAGCGGA
>NC_057755.1:7516500-7535564 GCF_004010195.1 Chiloscyllium plagiosum | reverse complement strand
TGGCAAAGGCTTTTACGTTTATACATGGCAACCCCCCATAGACGTAGGGGCCCAGAATAAATATTAATGGATTTGGTGGGGTGATATCAGCAACAGTTCGAATATTAGATTGGCCTTGGAGAATGGACGCCCATGGGCAGTCCTGGCATTGATATCCAAACTGTCAGAAAATATTATTGACATGAATGTGTTGAGAGGTCCCACTTTTCAAACCCCAATGGGCAAATATTCTTTTGCTGTATGAGCTGAGATGGTTACTGTTGGTAAGGCAAAGTGGGGGGCCTCATTACCCCTCCACCCACATAGGTGGTTTTGAGAAACAGTATCATATTTCAGGATTACACATAGAAATTGGGGATACTATACATGGCCTGTTAGCTCTGGGGATTGTGGTATACGTAGTGTCCGCATGCTATGGCCCGGTATAGCCTGGAAACCAGCCTGATGGATGTTGGTGAATGACAGTTGATTTATCACCAAGTGAACACAGATGCTTTTCCACTCTCAGCGGCTGTGTCTAGTATGGTCACTGTTATAGAAAATTCATCAGAGGCCAGATGACTGCTACGTCATTATTTATGAAGCAAATCCGATAGCTCTGGAATGACAAGCTCAGGTTGCTTTTACATGGGAGGATCATCAATATGCCTTCTGCCAACTACCACAATGATATCTACATAGCCCAACCTCGTGCCCTGGGCTACTGGAAAAGGATTTAGATATGTCTACACTATCACCAGATAATCATATTGCACATTGTATTTATGACATTTTGATCTGTGAAGCAACAGAAAGCATGGTGTTGGAAGTTCTAGACACACAGGTAAAAATGCAAAACAAAGGCTGTGAAGTAAACCCCAAAAAAGATACAGAGACGAGCACAATCGGTGCTCAGAAATCCAGTGGACAAAACGGGATAGGGTAATCGCGAAAATAAAATAATATAATACAAGTGATGGCAGTTCAAACTAGGAAGGCTGAAGCACAGAAATTTATACGTCTACTTGGACATTGACAGAGACATATACCTCACTTGACCACGTTACTCAGACCTTTATATGCTATGACATGAAAGAAACCTCAGTTTGAACGGTGCGGTGAAAAGCAGATAGCATTTCTGGTTGATAAAGAGGCCATAGCTCTTGCGCTGCACCTGGCTTCTGGGATAACTAGCTTACCCTTTGAAATTCAAGTATTAGTAACAAAAGATGTAGTCACATCGAACTTACAGTAGAGATAAAGGGGGAAATCAATTCTTTTGGGCTTCTGGACCAGAAAACTGACTGAACCAGTTGCACGTTATACACCATTTGAAAAATCACAACTGGCCTGCGACTGTGCCTTAGTGGAAACTGACGGACAGATGGGTGAGGACAAAGTTCTCGTGTGACTTGAGTTACAAATTTTGATGTCACAGTTATTTGACATTGCAATCCATTAGTTCAGGAAAGCGCAACAAAACCCCAATGCAAAATAGGTAAAAATCATGACTTGCAGATGCTGGAAATCAGATACTGGAGTAGAAAGTTGCTGGAAAAGCAAAGCAATTCAGGCAGCATCCGAGGAGCAGGAAAATCGACGTTTCAGGCAAAAGCCGTTCATCAGGAATCCTGATGAAAGACATTTGCCCGAAACGTCGATTTTCCTGCTCCTCGTATTCTGCCTGAACTGATGTGCTTTTCCATTGCAAAATAGAAATGTCACATAGTTGATTGAACAAAAAATTGAAAGGAAGGGATTACCAAACTCCATGATCAAATCGCTTAAAACCCACCAGGTGAACAAACTCCGAGCTCTGACTAGAATATATTTGCATCTCCCTTTAAAGGGGTGTTCTGCTTGAACGACTGCCAGAATATACTCGCCACTGAACCTACTTCACTGATCTATCAGCCACCTGGAAGAATGGTCGAAGGTGGTGGCGAGTGGCTGTTTAATCGTGCCACACAGATAATTATCCACAGTGAAGCAGATGGGGGATCGAGCCAGTTTGCCAAGTTAGCAGCTGTGGTCCTAGAACTGAGAGAAGAGATTCTGTGTCTGCGCATTTATACTGCCTGGTGGGTGGTGGCCAATGGAATAGCTATATGAATGCCAACCTGGTGGTCACATGACTGGAAAATTACTGGAAAGCCCCATAGGCAACAAAACTTTGAAACAAATATGGGTGACGGCACAGCGCATGAAAATTACTGTGTACCATATTGATGCCCAAGTGAAAGATGTTTTGGAATCTGCTGATCACAGCAATGCTGTAGATTGAATAATAAAAGTCAGAAAATGAATCTGACGATGCATCTGAAGATAATTACGCTGAAAATTGGGCTCTTGAATATCAGGAAATTTAGGCTATCACAGCATTGTGCAATGGGCAAGTAATTAGGGTTAGCACTTACCCGCCTATCTGGTGAAGATTTCACTGGCAAATGTGAGATGTGTTAAAAGGCAAAACCCGCATCACTGCCACAAAAATCAAATACACGAATCAAACGAGATTATCCTGTTCAAATCTGGCAGATTAACTGCGTTCACCCATTACCATTGCAACAACAATATACATATCTGTTAACCATGGTGGACCCTTAGAGCAGGCTAATCTTAGCTTTCCCGACAATGAAAGCAGATCAGAGTACCTCTATTAAGGGACTAGAATAGTCGATGTCCCAGAATACTGAAGCATCAGAAATACAATCGAACAACAGATCACACATGAAAGATCAACAGGTGCAACAATGGGATCCATTGGATGTTCCACATTCTTTCTTTCTTTCTTTCTTTCTTGTCAATCAGCTGGCCTTGGTTAATGAAGCAATGGGTTATTAAAACAAGAAATTAAGTTATTGACCCCTAATCATACGTTACAGCAGTGGCTCAAAGTGCATTGCATAATCCGATTAACCAGCCCCTGAAAGGAGGGACAATTCATGAGTCGAATGTTTAAAGTGGGTAGCCAGTTACATCCTCCCAATATACCTACAGCACCTTTGTACAGCGGAAAAATGTTGGTGCACGACCCACAAGACCTGTCTGAGCCAAGCGAGAATCTTGCCCCTGGACAAGGTGATACTTATTGGGTATTGATAACGGGGCAGGAAGCGACAGAGTACAGAGACAGAGGAAACTTAACAAAAGAAAGCCAGTTATCAAAGATTGTACACTGATACGATATGATTTCTTCACAGAACAATGTCAATTTATTACGGGTGGAAGCTGTTGCAGATGATTCATCAGATGGCAGCTGCTGTACCTCACGAAATAGGCCACTGTGCTCATTAATTTGATGATACTCCTTATTCTTACATTATTCATACAGATGATGGTTATTTTTATTGCAGTTTTTAATTTTCTGGTGTCGGTTACATAATCTTACTATACGTTCTCGTGCAGCTATCACTGATTTGTGCCTGCATTAGCAATTGTAACATGCGCTGTCAAATATTATCAAGGGTGCAATTGTGTTCAAGACTTAGATGGAGTGAAGTTTGTTAAGTGCATTCAGGAAACTTTCCTCAAGCAGTACGCAGAGGGTTCTACTTGGGAAGGGGCAAAACTTGGGAAGAGGCTGGGAAAGATAATGATGCTATTCTACAGCTTGAATTATTCATGTGAGCATTCATTTACTGGCAGCTTGTTTTTATTCTGTAGCTGTTTCCTGTGTTGGCTGTTTGCTTTATGCTATAAGAGACGGAGAGATTTTATTTTCAAGAGTTGAAAATCACCTCGTTCCAGGATCACCAACGAACCTAATTCTCCAGATGTGCTATCAAACGAGGGGACCCCAACGGGCAGCAGGGTGTGAGACTTGTTGCCTTTTATCCTTTTCTTTTCCATTTACTGCTCTTACTATTATCATTATTATTACTTAATTAACACGCACACTTAAAAAACTGCTGTTGTCGAGTCTTCTCTTAACAATATTTAACCAAATCCAAACGAACCACTTGGATACACCCTGTGCTCCCAGACACTTTTGATTTCTACAATTATTTAAATAGTTCAGAATGGTGTTAGATCAGACTTTTGTTTCTACTTTTGACTGAAGAACTAGGTTGGAGGTGTGGCTAAATAAAATGTCCTTAATTTGATTGCTTATAAGTTTAGAACCGTTTGTTCACACAAACCTGATTAATTTCCTCATGTTTCTTTCTCTAGTGAATCTCATCTTATCCAGTGTATCGACATTGAGACGAATGTGGTTGCGAACATCTGCTGAATGTAACTGTCAAATTCTTTCGGTCATCTTGAGTTAGATAAACATGCCCCAAGGGTCATCTTATTAACAACGCTGTGAGCCGTTACGACAGTTCAAACCATTCATCCAGCTCCTCCAGCAAAAATGGTTTTTGGATTTGGTGAGGTTCTTCTGTTTTTTTCAATAGTCTCTTTGGGAATTTGAAACAGTGGGAATGGATGTGAGGGCAGTTGCATGCTCCTCCTGTAGGATTTGGGATGTAACGGTGACTGCTAGCGTCCCCATTGACTGCATCTGTGGGAAGTGCACCCAAATCCATCACATCAGACACCACGTCAGGTAATTGTCGCTGGAGCTGGATGAACATCAGATCATCTGGGAACCTAAGGGCGGTAATACACAGGAGTTACATGGATGGAGTCTTACCTCAGGTACAGGAAAATGGTAGATTGGTTGCAATTAGTTGCAGTCAGTGGAAGAAAAGGGAACAGGCAGAAAGTGCAGGGTCGCCTGTGGCCGTTCCTTTCAATAATAAGTATACAGTTTTGGATAAAGTTGGCAGGAACAACCTCGTGGAGAAAGCCATAGTGAATCAGAAGGGGGGAGAATCCAAAGCACTAGTGATAGGAGGCTCAAATTTTAGCAGAACGGACAGGAGATTCTGTATGACAAAAAGAACTCCGAGAAGGTATGTTGCCTCCCTGGTGCCAGGGTCTGGGATGTCTCTGATCGAGTCTACAAGATTCTGAAGGGAGAGGGTGAACAGAAGTTGTGGTGGTGCACGTTGGCACCAATTACATAGCTCGGAAAAGGAATGAGGATCTAAAAGGTAATTTCAGGGAGTTGGGTTGGAAGCAAAAATGGAGGACGATCAGAGTAGTAATCTCACACATACTACTGGTGCCACGTGCTAGTGACACGAGGAACAGGTAGCGAGTGGATCTGAACAGGTGGCTGCAGGAGGGAGGGCGTCATCGAGTCATAGAGATGTACAACACGGAAACAGACCATTCGTTCCAACTCATCCATGCCGACCAGATATCCCAACCCGATCTAATCCCACCTGCCAGCACCTGGCACACATCCCTCCAAATCCTTCCTGTTCATAAAGACATCTCGATGCCTTTTAAATGTTTTAACTGTAATAGCCTCCACCACTTCCTCTGGCAGCTCATTCCATGCACATATCATCCTCTGCGTGAAAAATATGCCTCTTAGGTCTCATTTATATCTTTTCCCTCTTACCCTAAACCTATGCCCTCTAGTTCTGGACTCCCCCCACGCCAGGGAAAATACTTTGTATGCTTATCCTATCCATGCCCCTCATGATTTTGGAAATCTCTGTAAGGTCACCCCTCAGCCTCCAACGCTCCAGGGATAACAGACTTAGCCTATTCAACCTCTCCCTACAGCTCAAATCCTCCAGCTCTGGCAACATCCTTGTAAATCTTTCTGCACCCTTTCAAGTTTCACTGAACCTTTCCGATAGGAAGGAGACCAGAATTGCACGCAGTATTCCAACAGTGGCCTAACCAATGTCCTTTATAGTCACAAGATGACCGCCCAACTCCTGTACTCAACACTCTGACCAATAAAGGAAAACATATTTTTCACTATACTATCTACCTGCGACTCCACTTTCATGGAGCTATGAACCTGCACTCCAAGGTCTCTTTATTCAGCAACTCACCCTAGGACCTTACTATTAAGTGTATAAGTCCTGCTAAGATTTGTTTTCCCAAAATGCAGCAACTCACATTTATCTGAATTAAACTCCATCTGCCACTTCTCAGCCCATTGGCCCATCTGGTCAAGATCACATTGGATTCTGAGGTAACCTTCTTCGCTGTCCACAACACCTCCAATTTTGGTGTCATCTGCAAACGTATTTACTATACCTCTTATACTACATACAAATCATTTATGTAGATGATGAAAAGTAGTGGAGCCGGCACCGATCTTTGCTGTACTCCACTGCTCACAGGCCTCCAGTATGAAAAACAACGCTACACCACCACCCTCGGTCGTCTACCTTTGAGCCAGTTCTGTATCCAAACTGTGAATTCTCCTGGTATTCCATGAGATCTCACCTTGCTAACCAGTCTCCCAAGGGGAAACTTGTCGAATGCATTACTGATGTCCATAACGATTGCATCCACCATTCTTCCCTCATCAATCAAATTTGTGAGACATGATTTCCCACACACAAAGCCATGTTGACTCTCCCTAATCAGTCCTTGCCTTTCCAAATACATCTGCATCCTGTCCCTCAGGATTCCCTCCAACAACTTGCCCACCACTGACGTCAGGCTCTCTGGTCCATAGTTGCCTGGCTTGTCCTTACCACCTTTCTTAAACAATGGCACCACATTCACCAACCTCCAGTCTTCCGGCACCTCAGCTATGACTATCAATGATGCAAATATCTCAGCAAGATGCCCAGCAATCATTTCCCTAGCTTCCCACAGAGTTCTAGGGCACTCCTTGTCCGGTCCTGGGGATTTATCTACCTTTGTGTTTCAAGACATCCAACACTTCCTCCTCTGTAATATGGACATTTTGCAAGATGTCACCATCTATTTCCTTACATTTTGAATCTTCCATATCTTCTTCCACAGTAAATACTGATGCAAAATACTTGTAAACATGTCATCTCATGCGGCTCCACTCAAAGGCTGCCTTGCTGATCTTTGAGGGGCTCTCTTCTCTCTCTAGTTGCTTAATGTATGTTTAAAACCCTTTCGATTCTCCTTAACTCTATTTGCCAAAGCTATCTCATGTCCAATTTTTGCCCTCCTGATTTTTCTCTTAAGTGTACTCCTACTGCCTTTATACTCTTCTAAGGATTCACTCGATCTATCTGTCTTCAACTGACATATGCTTCCTTCTTTTTCTTAACCAAAACCTCAATTTCTTCAGTCATCCAGCATTCCCCGTAGCTACCAGTCTTTCCTTTCACAGATATGCAGATCTTTGGTGTACCTTCTGGGGAAGTCGTGACTTGCACTTAAACTGGAGAGGAACCAATGTCCTAGGCGGGAGATTTGCTCGAGCATGTTGGGAGGGTTTAAAGTAGATTGGTAGAGGGATGAGAACGAGAGCTACAGATGAGAGGAGATTTCATTGTTAAATGAGAGGACATAGAATGCAGAGTGTCTGCCAGGAAGGATACATTTTTGATAAGACAAAAGGATGTTTTACAGTGTATTTGTTTCAATGCAAGGAGCATTAGGAATATGAGTGAAGAACTTAGAGCATGGATCAGTACGTGGAACTATGATATTGTGACCATAACGGAGACATCGAGAATGGTCCAGTTTTCCAGTAGCAGCAGTAGTGTGCGGAGCGACAGCAAGGAACAGACGCCTGCCTGGAATGTAAAGTTAAAATTCTATAAATTTACTATTTCCAGTAGCAGCATTAATGAGCAGAGTGACAGTGAGGACCAGGGTCTTTCCAGAAAGATAAATTTATATGATATTAACTTGTTTCGAGATTTAAGCACTCTCCATTTTCCCAATTATATAAATGTATCTCCTGAATAGTCAGAGCACACACTGAGCAGGAGCAGACATGGGTATACTGAGTATGTGATGTAATATATTTGGCTGGTTGTGTTAGCCAAAAACCTACTTAAGTAGTGTCTCCCACCCATCCTCCTCCATTTACCAAAGAAAAAGTTTCTGTGTGCGAATTAGTAAGGTAACTAGTTATTTTATTTCATTTTTCTACAGTCTCTTTGGGAATTTAGAATAGTGGGAATGGCAGTTAGGACATTTGATGTTCTTCCCGCAGCATGTGGGAGGTAAAGGTCACTACTACTGTCCCTGCTGACTTCATCTGCGGGAAGTGCACCCAACTCCAGCTCCTCAAGAACTGGAGCTGGATTAACTTTGTATAATGTACGGAGGAGTTTATTGAGAGGAGTTACAGAGTGGTAGTCACACCTCAGGGGCAAGAAACAAGCAGATGGATTGCTGGCAGGGGATAGAAAGGGAACCGGCAGGCAGTGCAAGGAAACCCTGTGGCCATTACCCTCAATAACAAGTATATTGTTTTGGATACTGATTGAAGGGGGAAGCGACTTACAGGTGTAAGCCATGGGGCACAGATCTCTGGCACTGATTCTGTCCCTGTTGCTCAGAAGGGAAGAGGGGAGATGAGCAGAGCATTAGTCATTGTGGACTCCATAGTTAGGAAAACAGATAGGAAGTTCCTTGGGAACAAGAGAGACTCACAGTTGGCCTCCCAGGTGCCAAGGGTCATGATATCGCAGATCGTGTTTTCTGGATCTTTGAGGGTGATGAGGAGCAGCCCCAAGTCGTAGACCACTGAGGCACCAATGACAGAGGTAGGAAAAGGTATTTAAGTCAGAAATTCAGGGAGCTAGGGTGGAAGTTTAGTGATAGTAAAAACACAGTTGTTATCTCTGGCTTTTTGCCCATGCCATGTGCTAGTGAGGCAAGGAATAGGGAGAGAGAGAGGAACAACATTGGCTAAAGGGATGAGGGTTTTGGATACCTAGACAATTGGTGCTCATTCTTGGTTATGTGGGATTCGTTCAAACAGGATTATCGCCAAAAGAGCCAGAGGGGTGTCATTATCCTGAGAGCAAAGTTTGTGAATGCAATTCAGGATGAATGAAATTAATTCAGCACGGGTATGCGAACCTAAATTGTAGTTCCATTGTCCAGGAGGTTGAGAGAAGTGAGGTCAGAAATATGGTTGCAAGATCGCAAGAGTTCAGTGACAAGCAGGAAGGTAGTTTGAAGTGTGCCTACTTCAATGCCTGGAGCATTCGGAATAAGGTGTGTGAACTTGCAGGATGGGTTGGTACCTGGAACCTCGACATTGTGGCCATTTCAGAGACATGGATAGAGCAGGGACAAGAATGGTTGTTAAAGTTTCCGGGAAGTAGATGCTTCAAAAGAACAGAAAAGATGGTAATAGAGGGGGAGGTGAGGCATTGTTAGTCAAGGACAGCATTATGGTGGTAGACAGGCTGTTTACAATGAACATAGAACCTTACAGTGCAGTACAGCCATTCAGCCACTCAGCCCTCGATGTTGCGCTGACCTTTGAAAATAATCTGATGCCCATCTAATATACACATAAGACATAGAAGTGGAAGTAAGGCCCTTTGGCCCATGGGTCCACTCCACCATTCAATCATGGCTGATGGGCATTTCAATGTCACTAACCCGTACTCTCCCCATATCCCTTAATTCCTTGTGAGTTTATGAATTTATCCATGTCTGCTTTGAAGACATTTAACTTTCTGTCCCCCACTGTACTCGGTGACAATGATTTACACCGATCCGTTATTATACATATGCGTGTCCAATACCCATTTAAATTCACTTAACGTCAGCAAGACTACGACTGTTGCAGGCAGGTTGTTCCACACCCCTAATACTCTCTCAGTGAAGAAACTACTCCTAATATCTGTCCTAAATCTATCACCCCTCATTTAATGTTATGTCCCGTCGTCTTAGCCTTCACCATTCAAGGGAAAAGGCTTTCACTGTTCACCCAATCTAACTATCTGATACGTCTTGATAAAGTCAACTCTCAAACTTCTCTCCAACAAAAACAGCCCCAGTTCCCTCAGCCTTTCCCCATACGAACTTCCTTCCATACCAGGTAACATTCTCACAAATCTCTTCTGAAACCTTTCCAAAGCTTCCACATCCTTTCCATAATGTGGTGACCAGAACTGCACATAATACTCCAGGTGCGACCTTACCAGTATCTTGTATCTCAGAAACGCAATTCCCCTACAATAAACATTAACACACCAAATGCTTTCTTATCAACCCTATCAACCTGGGTGGCTACTTTCAGGGATTTATGCACCAGGACGCCAAGATGCCTCTGTTCATCTATACTCTCACGAATTTTACCATTAGCCCAGTACTCTGCATTCCTATTACTTCTTCCAATGTGAACTACCTCAAACTTTTCCACAATAAACTCCATTTGCCAGTTTTCTGCTCAACTCTGCATCTTATCTCTGTCCCTCTGCAACCCACAACATTCTGTGGCATTATTGAGAACTCTGCCTACCTTATTGTCTTTTGCAATTTTACTAACCCATGCTACGACGCAGACATCCAGATCATTTATGAAAATGGCAAAAACAGCAGTGGCCCGAAAACAGATCCTTGCAACACACTGCTGGTATCTCAACTCCAGAATGAATATTTCTCAAAAGAAAACCATTCTCTGTCTTCTTTCAACTCACAAATTTCTGATCCAAACCACTAAATCACCCTCAATCTCATAACTCTATATTTTGCGCACTAGCCTACTGTGTGGAACCTGATTAAACACCTTAATGAAGTCCACAGACACCACATCAACCGCTTTGCCTTCATCCACCTGTTTTGTCATCTTCTCGAAGAACACAATTAGGTTAGTGAGGCATGATTTATCATTAACAGAACATTACCTGACCTGCACATCTTTGGACTGTGGGAGGAAACCGGAGCACCTGGAGGAAACCCACACAGACACGGGGAGAATTTGCAAACTCCCCACAGACAGTCGCCCGAGGTCAGAATGGAACCTGGGGCCCTGGTGCTGTGAGGCAGAAGTGCTAACCACTGAGCCACCGTGCTGCCCTATACTTATCAAGGATTTGCAGGAGCTGTTCCTTGAATAAGATACACATTTCAAGTGTGTCCATTCCCTGTAGTTTCCTTCCCCATCCTATGCATCCTAAATCTTGCCTAATGCCATCATAATTGCCCTTACCCCAGTTATACCTCTTTCCTTGCTGTATGTACCTATCGCTATTGTAAACATAACCGAATTATGGTCACTGTCGCCAAAGTGCTCACCATCTCCAAGTCTAACAGCTAGCCGAGTTAATTCCCCAGTACCAAATCCAAGGTGGCCTCACTCCTTGTTGGCCTGTCTACATACTGTGTCAGGAACACCGCCTGCACACCTTGGACAAAATATGACCCATCTTAACTACTTCAACTATAGAAATCCCAGTCAATATTGGGGAGGTTAAAGTCCCCCATAACAACTCCCTGTTACTCTCGCTCCTATCGAGATTCATCTTTGCTATCCTTTTCTACATCTCTGGAAACATTCGGAGGCCTATAGAATGTTTTCATTAAGTTAACAATCCCAAGTCAAATTATTCCTTTCCAGGTGATTATAAATCCTATCTTTCATAGCCATTTTCCAACACTTTAACCACAACCAAAGTAAAGCTCTCTGGCCTATAATTTCCAGGGTTGTCCGACTCCCCTTCTTAAACATCGGAACATTTGCTATCCGAAGCCCCCTGGTACTACTCCTGCAGACAATGAGGAAATAAAGACTGAAGCCAAAGACTGAAATCTCTTCCATGGCTTCCTAGAGAATCCGAGGAAAAACCACATCCGGCCCAGCGGACTTATCTATTTTCAGACCTTCGAAAATTGCTAAAACCTCCTTTTTGTCGAATGCAATCCCATCTAATCTAGTGCCTGTATCTCTGTATTCTCACTAACATTGCCCTTTTCCAATGTGAACACTGACGAAAAGTATTCATTAAGTGCTCATATTCCACATACAAGTTTCCACTACTATCTTTGATTTGCCGTAATCTTAATCGAGTCATTCTTTTATTCCTGATATACCTGATAGAAGGCATTAGGATTTTCCTTAATCCTATCCACCAACACCCTCTCATGTCCCCTCTTGGCTCTTCTTAGATCTTTTCGGGCTAACTTATTACTCTCATGCTGACTGAGCCTTCATGCCTCAATCTCACCTCAGCCGCCTTCTTCCTCTTGACAATACCTGCAACTTCTTTAGTAAACCATGGCTCCTTCTCACAACAACTAACTCCCTGCCTGGTAGACATATTAGATTAGGTTCCCTACAGTGTGGAAACAGGCCCTTTGGCCAAACAAGTCCACACCGACCCTCCGAAGAGTAACCCACCCAGTACCATTTCCCTCTGAAACGATGCATCTATCACTATGGGCAACTTAGCATGACCAATTTACCTGACCTGCACATCTTTGGACTGTGGGAGGAAACCGGAGCACCTGGAGGAAACCCACACAGACGCGGGGAGAATTTGCAAACTCCCCACAGACAGTCGCCCGAGGTCAGAATGGAACCTGGGGCCCTGGTGCTGTGAGGCAGAAGTGCTAACCACTGAGCCACCGTGCTGCCCTATACTTATCAAGGATTTGCAGGAGCTGTTCCTTGAATAAGATACACATTTCAAGTGTGTCCATTCCCTGTAGTTTCCTTCCCCATCCTATGCATCCTAAATCTTGCCTAATGCCATCATAATTGCCCTTACCCCAGTTATACCTCTTTCCTTGCTGTATGTACCTATCGCTATTGTAAACATAACCGAATTATGGTCACTGTCGCCAAAGTGCTCACCATCTCCAAGTCTAACAGCTAGCCGAGTTAATTCCCCAGTACCAAATCCAAGGTGGCCTCACTCCTTGTTGGCCTGTCTACATACTGTGTCAGGAACACTGCCTGCACACCTTGGACAAAATATGACCCATCTTAACTACTTCAACTATAGAAATCCCAGTCAATATTGGGGAGGTTAAAGTCCCCCATAACAACTCCCTGTTACTCTCGCTCCTATCGAGAATCATCTTTGCTATCCTTTCCTCTACATCTCTGGAAACATTCGGAGGCCTATAGGAACCTCTCAGCAGGGTGACCTCTCCTGTCCTGTTTCTGCCTTCAGCCCGTGCTACCTCAGTGGATGAGTCCTCAGCTGTTGTAATACTATGCTTGACTAACAACGCCACACCCCGCCTTTTACCATTTTCTATGTTCTTGCTGAAACTTGTAAATCCCAGAACCTGTATCAACCATTCCTGTCCCTGCTCTAGCCATGTCTCTGACATGGCAACAACATCGAAATCTCAGGTACCAACCCATGCTGCAAAATCCCCAGTCTTACCCCGGATGCTCCTGACATTGAAGTACACACATTTGACACCAACATGCTGATTGCCGGTGCCCTCTCGCGACCTTGTAAACCTATCCCTGAGCTCACTACCCTCAACCTCCGGTACAATGGAACTGCAATTCAGGATCACACCCGCCTGCAGCATTAATTTAAACCCCTCGAAGAGCATTAGCAAATTCCAACCCCTCCCCCCAAATATTGTTCCGGTATGGTTCAGGTGAAGAACATCCAGTTTGTAGAGGTCCAATATTCCCCAGAAAGAGCTCCAATTATCCAAGAATCCAAAACCCTTCCTCCTGCACCTTCCCTGTAGCCATGTGTTCAACTCCTCTCTCTATTCCTCGCTTCACAAGCACATGCTCGGGCAACAAGCCACATACAACAACTCTGTTTTGTCTAGCTCTAAGCTTCCACCCCAGCTCCCCGAATTCCTGCCTTAGATACCCACCCCCTTTCTTTCTAACTGTCATTGGTGCTTACGTGGACCACAACTTGGGGCCGCTCTCCCTCCTCTTCAGCAATCCCTAAAACCATGATCAGAGAAAATACAAGCACTGGTAACTGGCAACAAACTAATCATGAGTCCCTCTGATTCCCACAAAACCTTCTATCTGTCCCTGTAACTATGGAGTCCCCAATGACTAAAGATCTGCACCACTTCCCTCCTTCCCTTCTGAGCAGCAGCTCCAGACTCTGCCTCAGAGACCTGTGCCACATTGCTTACCCCTGGTGTGTCTTCCCCAACAGTATCCAAAATGCTATACTTGTTGTTGAAGGGAACCACCACAGGAGATCCCTGCACTGCCTGCCGGTTCCATTTCCTACTCCTGACGGTAACACATCTGCCTTTGTCATGTGGCTGTGGAGTAACTACCTGCTTGTAACTCCACTCAATAACCCCTTCCACCTTCTGAATGATCCGGAGATCATCCAACTCCAGTTCCAGTTCCATAATGTAGTTGTTGTGGAGCACAGGTTGGGTGCACTTCGCACAAATGAGATCAGCAGGGACACTATAGGTGACCCTTACCTCCCACATACTGCAGGAGGAACATTCAACGGTCCTAACCTCCATTCCCACTATTTTAAATTCCCAAACAATCCGCTGTAAAAATGAAACACAAAAGAAAACACTTACCACCTTACCAACTGACGCACAGAACTCTTATTTTGGTTAAAGGAGGAGGATGGGTGAGGGACACTACCCGAGTAGTGTTTCAGGTAAAGCAACCGCCAAATATGTAACCTTGTGACCAACCTCCTGCTCAACGCTATCACACGTCCTGCTGCTGGAACAACATTGGACTTCCTGACTCAGTGCTAGTCATTGACGAATTAAATGGAGAATTAGAGTAACCAGATAATCTACAGCTGCTCTCTGAACTTTGTCTGGGTCATGGTATAAATCCCAGTGCTCATATAGCAACTGAGGAGCTGCAGCATGAAACTTAGTTCCAACTCAAACCAAAAAACCCAAAATGATATACAAATGAACCACATCTGGTTCCATATGCAATAAAACATTAACATTGCACATGATATAAGGAAGTTGACTGAAATAAGCAACAGTAAAATAACAGATCTTTGTCGATTCTCCATCTCTGCAGCACTGGAGCTCTCCCCTTTGCTGCTCCTCACTGTTGATTTTCTTTCAAACTATTCTGTTCCATGTTGTTCCAGGTGACTCAACTGCTCTTGGTAGACACAGGTTATTTTTGGCTGTTTGGTAGCGGGGAGTAGGAGGAGCTGGATGTTGTACACCTCAGCAAAGGAGACTGTACACCTCAGCAAAGCTTCATCTTGGCTCTTTGAGGAGGTCTGAAGGTGGTTTTAGCAAATACGGCAGGGGGAGGGAAACCAGCTCAGGAAGTCGGAGGGAAGGAACGCGGTAACATAAACCAAAGGCAGTATGGGAACGGTGAAAATGGAAGGCAGAGCGATAAAAGATAAAATCCAAAAAGGGTCATATTACAACATTACTCTAAAAGAGCAATAGAAGTCAAAAAGGAAACGTGGTTGAAGTCCCTGTGTAGGAGAAAGTGAGGACTGCAGATGCTGAAGATCAGAGCTTAAAAATGTGTTGCTGGAAAAGCGTAGCAGGTCAGGCAGCATCAAAGGAGCAGGAGAATCGACGTTTCGGGCATAAGCCCTTCATCAGGAAGAAGCCCTGAAGAAGGGCTTATGCCCGAAACATCGATTCTTCTGCTCTTTTGACGCTGCCTGACCTGCTGCGCTTTTCCAGCAACACATTTTTAAGCTCTGAAGTCCCTGTGTTTCAATGATAATTTTTAATAAGGTGGAAGATTTTACTGCACAAACAGTTATTAATGATTTCGAGTAATTGGGATCACAGAGACCGGGCTCCAGGCTGACAAAGGATGGGAACTCGACATCCACAAACATTCAATCATCAGGAAAGATCGATGGAAATGAAAGGAGGTCAGTGGAAGGTTGTTGGTTAAGAAAGAGGTTAACACAATTCTAAAGAAGGACATTGGTCTGGACGATGTAGAATCAGTATGCGTGGAGCTGTGGATAAGAAAAGACATTTGTGGGAATTGTGTACAAACCATCAAACAATAGTTGTGCATATGGGGATTGCATAAAACAGAATATTACAGGTATTGAAATAAGGGTGTGGCAGTTATAGGGAATTTCAATCTAATCAAACTGGTAGCAATGAGATGGTGGAAGATTTCTTGGAATATAGAGGGGATGGTGTTCTCGTCTCATATGTTGAGAACCAATGAGAGACGAAGCCATCCGAGACTGGGTGTGGTTTAAGGAGAGGGGATTAATTAGCAACTTTGTGATGGGAGATCCTTTGGGTAAGCATGGTCATACTATGGTAGAATTCTTCATTAAGACAGAGAGTGACACAGTTACATCTGGGACTGGACTTTTGAACTTAAAGAGATCTAACTTTGATGGTATGAGGCATGGATTGGCTGGGATCAACTGGCCAAGGATACTTAAGAGTTTGATGGTGGATAGGCAATGGCAAACAGTTGTAGAACATGTCGATGAAACTCAACGATTGCGCACCCCTATGTTGAAAAGCATAAATCTGGGAACATGGCTCAACCATGGCTAACAAGGGAATCACAGATCGTGTTAAAGAAAATGAGGAGGCGTACAAAGTGTTCAGAAAAGTTATCAGCAAAACTGAGGACTTGGAGAAATTTAAATTCCAGCAGATGAGTACAAAGGATTTAATTCTGAAAGAGAAAATAGAATGCAAGTGTAAGCTTGTGTAAAACATTAAAAAAAACTGACTGCACAAGTTTCTGTCGATATGTGAAAAGAAAAAGGCTGGTGAAGACACGTATGGGTCCCTTGCCGTTAGAGTCATGTGGATTTATAATGGAAATCAAAGAGATGACATACCGTTGGATCAACTACTTTGGGCCAGTCTTCACCAAGGACGAAGCAAATAATCTTCCAGAAATGCTATGGGATAGAGGACCAAGCATGAAGGAGGAATTAAAGGAAATCCTTAACTGTCAGGAAATGGTATTGGGGAATTGATGGAATTAAAACCCAATATGTCCCCAAGAGTCTGACGCACTGTATCCCAGACTATGTAAAGGCCCATTGTTCAAAAAAAGAGGAGAACACAAGCAATTACAGACAGGTTAGCCTGATATCGGTGATGGGGAAAATGTTGGAGTCGAAGATTACAGATGTAATAACAGAGGAACTGGAAAGCGGTGTCAGGGTCAGAAGAAGTCTGCATGGTTTCACTGAGAGGAAATCATGCCTGACAAATCTTGTGTTCTTTTTTGAGGATGTAACCAGTAGCATGGAAAAGATTGAATCAGTGGCTGTTGTGTTTCTGGACATTTGACAAAGTTCCACACAACAGATTATTAAGGAATGTTAATCCAGGTAATTATACACCAGTGAGCCTTTCTTCTGTTACAGGAATGGTTTTGGAAAGGATTATAAGAGATAAGATTTATAATCATCAAGCAAGCAACAATTTGATTTCAGATAGTCAACATGGTTTCATCAAGGGCAGGTCATGTCTCATAAACCTTATTGAGTTTTTTGAGAAGATAACCAAGCATGTAAATGAGGGTGGGGCAGTTGATATGGTCTACATGGACTTCAGTAAAGCCTTTGATAAGGTTCAACATGGTAGGCTATTGGAGAAAATGCAGAGGCATGGAATTGAGGGTGATTTAGCAGTTTGGATTAGAAACTGTCTTTCTGAAAGAAGGCAGAAAGTAGTGCTTGATGGAAAATATTCAGTCTGGAGTCCAGTTACTAATGGTGTGCCACAAGGATCTGTTTTGGGAAACATTGCTGGCTGCCATTTTTTATAAATCTCTTAGACGCAGGCATAGGTGGATGGATAATTACATTTGCAGACGACACGAAAGTTGGTAGAGTAGTGGACAATGTGGAAGAATGTACAGGTTGCAGGGGGACATGGATAAACTGCAGAGTTGGGCTGAGAGGTGGCAAGAGCTGAAAATGTGTTGCTGGAACAGTGCAGCAGGTCAGGAAGCATCCAGGGAACAAGAGAATCGACGTTTCGGGCATAAGCCCTTCTTCAGGAAGGCCTTATGCCCGAAACGTCGATTCTCTTGTTCCCTGGATGCTGCCTGACCTGCTGCGCTGTTCCAGCAACACATTTTCAGCTCTGATTTCCAGCATCTGCAGACCTCACTTTCTCCTCCTGAGAGGTGGCAAATCAAGTTCAATGAAGCTAAATGTGAAGTGCTGCACTTTGGGAAGAATAACAGGAAGGCAGAGTACTAGGTCAATGGAAAGATTCTTAGTAGTATGGATATGCAGAGCAATCTTGGAGTTCATGCACATAGATCCCTGAAAGTTGCCACCCAGGTGGATAGTGCTGTTAAGGAGGCATACGGTGTGTTAGTTTTCATTTGGAGAGGGATTGAGTTCCGGAGCCGCAATATCATGCTGTCGCTATACAAAATGCTAGTGCGTCCACACTTGGAATATTGTGTACAGTTCTGGGCCCCATATTTCAGGAAGGTTTGGAAGCATTGGCAAAGATTCAGAGGAGACTTACCAGAATATTGCCTGGTCTGGAGGGGAGGTCTTATGAGGAAAGGCTGAGAGACTTGGGTCTGTTTTCAGTGGAAAGAAGAAGGCTCAGAGGGGGTTTGATGCAGACATACAAAGGGATTAGATAGGGTAGACAGTGAAAGTCTTTTTCCTAGGATGATGGCGTCAGCTTGTACAAGGGGGCATAACTACAAATTGAGGGGTGATATATTTAAGACAGATGTCAGAGTCAGGTTCTTTATGCAGAGAGTGGTAAGGGCATGGAATGCCCTACCTGCCAATGCAGTCAACTCAGCCACATTAGGGAGATTTACACAATCCTTAGATAAGCACAAGGATGATTTTGAGTTTGCGTAGGTGGAAGAGCTGAGAATAGTTCACAGGTCAGCACAACATCGAGGGCCGAAGGACCTGTTCTGCGCTGGATTGTTCTATGTTCTATGATCTAAAGTTAGAAGTCATGGCATCAGAGGTAATTGACGTGGATAGAAATCAGGTTAGCAGGCAAGAAACAGTGAGTTGGAATAAAAGGTTCCTTTTCAGAGTAGCAGGCAGTGACAAGTGGGGTACCGCAGGTACCTCAGCTGCTCACAATATGCATTAAAGATTTGGATTAATTGAATTGAATGCAATGTCTCTAAATTTGCAGATGACACGAAGCTGGGTGGCAGTGTGTGCTATGTGGAGGATGCTGACTGGCTGCAGGGTGACTGGAGCAGACTGGCTGAGAGAGCAAACACCTGCAAATGCAAGAAAATATGGATAAATGTGAGATGATCTACTGAATAATGGCAGTTTAGGTAAAGATGAGGGTCAACAAGACCTGGGTGTCAAGGTGGGGAGAGGGCGGGAGTGGGATACTGAGATTGTATGATCAGCCAC
>NC_057755.1:7511508-7514864 GCF_004010195.1 Chiloscyllium plagiosum | reverse complement strand
TCAGCTAATTTATTCCCTCTTGTTGGTTTCCTCATCAGCTGCTGCAGAACCAGTCTGGGAGCTGTGTTCTTTCGGACCTGACCTGCTCAGTCAGGAGTGCTGTTCACAGCAGTGCATGTCAAAAAGCAGTTAACAGTCAACAACAATTGATGTAGGTCTCTAGGCCAGACCAAGTAAGAATGGCAGATTCCCTTCTCTGTCGGTAGCATTAGTGAGCCAAACGGTTTTTTTTTCTGGCAGTTGAGGATTGGTTCAATGGCATCAGTACATTTTTAATTACAAATCTTTTGTTATTGAACTCAAATTTCACCATCTGCCATGGTGAGATTCAAACCCTGTTCCCTTGAATATTTGCTGAGTTTCTGCATTTCATAGTTTGGTGAGAATACCATGAGGACCTCTGCCTTCCCCGAACCAACATTGTATGTAGTTCCCACATTTCCTCCTTCTCTGAAAGTCTATGTCTATCAATTAAAACCAAGTATACCATACTTCTTAACCACTGTATTCACCAGTTCTAATACCTTAAGGGATTGGTAGACATGCAGACTGAGATGCCTCTGCTTCCCAAGGCTGGACCATTCAGTGCAGACAGACATCAGCTGTCAGAGCATTCTTAGTGCGCCTTTCCCTGTGCTGTGCTGTACTGCTCTTTCTTTCTTTCATCATGTATTTCCTTGCCTTGTTTTTCCTGCCAAAGTGCATCACACTTAGCCCATTTGATTTCCATTTGTCACTGACCAGCCCATCTATATCATCCTGTAATCTAAGGCTATCCTCCTCACGATTTACCACCCAACAAACCTTTTCATGATTTTCAAATTTATTGATCAACTTAACTGCGTTCAAATCTATATCATATATATAAAGAGGAATGAAACATAAACGCAAGTAGATTATACAGCAGTTTTTCGAGGATATTGGAGAGACCTCATTGTGAATAATTTGTGCAGTTTTATTAATGTCCTTATTTAAGCAAGAATATGGTTGCATTAGATACAGTCCTTGATTGTGACTTCGAATGAGTGCACTTTTGAGGTAAGTTTGGATAGACTGGATATTTTTCCAAGAGAGATTTGAAAGAAATACGTTTCGACTTGATTGAAGTTTGTAAGATCCTGAATGGTCTTAACAGGCTGGAAATGGAAAGCACACTCTCTCTGCGCTGACCCTCAACCGGGAAATTGCTACTAATTACATAGGCAGAACAACATTCTGTCAGTGCTCATCCTCGAACAGTGCAGCACTCCCACATTGGTGACCTGACGTCAACAGAACAAAGAAAGAGTTCTGACCTTGTGACTACACTGAATCATTGCTGACAGTACAGTGTTCCCATTGTATTCACTTCCAGAGCAAGACACCCTCGCCTCTCACCCTGTCGTATTCTTCGAGACTGCAGTATGTTCACGGAAGAAACAGCTGGGTATGCCAGCACGGGGCGGCAAGATGGCTCAGTGGTTAGCACTGCTGCCTCACAGCGCCAGGAACTCGGGTTCGATTCCACCCTTGGGCCATTGTGGCTGTGTGGGTTTCCTCCTGCTGCTCCGGTTTCCTCCCACAATCCAAAGATGTGCAGGTTAGGTGAATTGGCCGTGCTAAAATACCTGCAGAGTTCGGTGCATTAGTTAGGGAAAATGGATCTCGGTGGGTTGCTCTTCATAGAGTCGGTGTGCACTAGTTGGGCCAAAGGGCCTGTTTCCACATTGTACGGAATCTAATCTAATCATTTACCACTACAACATGCACAGGTAGATAGCACGAGGCTGAATACAACGTTTGCCTTTTTGGAAGGAGAATTACCACGAAGCTAGGATGACTCACTTCAACCACATAAGGATTAATTTCACTTGATGTGCTCTGCAATAGGTTTGCTCCTGGAGGAGCAACATTATTACACTGGGAACAATTCATGGAAGATTTATTAGTTTGAATCCTAAGTCAAGTAGCTATGAAAGGCACTCCACAAGTGTTGTCATGTCAATTGTCATGGCCAGAATACGTACAAAGCGGATGGAGGTTCAGGGAACATTGTGCTGAGCCCTTGACAGAACCCAACTTGCTGGAACTGGTCCTATTATATCTGTACATTAGGGATATTTGGTACAGGTTGCTGCAGAGTCTATTCCCTGGAGACAGTCACAATCTTTGAAAAAGGTGCAAAATGTGACAGTGTAGATCAAGGACGGGACAGATATCAGAAGGAAAAAGGTTTTAATCACCGAGCTCAGACTGAAAGAAGGCAATGCGACACAAAACAAGAAACAAGGAACAAAGAAATATTACAGCACAGGAACAGGCCGTTTGGCCCGGTCAGCCTGTGCCGACCCAGATCCTCTGTCTAAACCTATTGCCTATTTTCCAAGAGTCTGTATCCCTTTGCTCTCTATCCATTCATGTATCTTTCTAAATACATCTTAAATGACGCTATCGTTCCCACTTTTATCATCCCCACTGGCAACACGTCCCTGGAACACACCAACCTCTGCATAAAGAACTTTCCACGCATTATCTCCCCTTAACTTTTCCTCTCTCAGTTTGAATGCGTGATCCCTGGTAATTGCGTTCTGCACTCTGGGGAAAAAAGTTTCTTGAAGTCATCCCTGTCTGTACATAGAGCATAGAACATAGAACAGTACAGCACAGAACAGGCCCTTCAGCCCACGATGTTGTGCTGACCATTGATCCTCATGTAAGGTAAATCTAATGTACGAACCCTCAAATTTCTGTGACGATATGCATGTCCAGCAGTCTCTTAACTATCCCCACTGACCTCTCTTCCACAACTGGTGCTGGCAATGCATTCCATGCTCTCACAACTCTCTGCGTAAAGAACCCGCCTCTGACATCCCCTCTATACTTTCTGCCAAACACCTTAAAAGTATGACCCCTCGTGTTAGCAATTTCTGCCCTGGGAAAAAAGTTTCTGGTTATCATCTCTATCTATGCCTCTCATTATTTTGTACACCTCAATTAGGTCCCCTCTCTTCCTTCTTTTTTCCAATGATAAATTTCCGAGCTCAGTCAACCTCTCTTTGGAAGATAAGCCCTTCTTTCCAGGCAGCATCCTGGTAAACCTCCTCTGAACCCTTTCCAAAGCATTCACATCTTTCCTGTAATAGGGCTACCAGAACTGGACACAATATTCCAAGTGCGGTCTAACCAAAGTTTTATGGAGCTGCAACAAGATCTCACAGCTCTTAAACTCAAAGCTCCTGTTAATGAAAGCCAAAACACCATATGCTTTCTTAACAACCCTGTCCACTTGGAAGGCAATTTTAAGGGATCCATGTACCTGCACACCAAGATCCCTCTGTTCCTCAACACTGCAAAGAATCCTTTTTATAATCCTGTGC
>NC_057755.1:7510062-7511008 GCF_004010195.1 Chiloscyllium plagiosum | reverse complement strand
TAATAGATTTATTCCTTTTTAGATGATTATAAATCCTTTCTATTAAAGCCCTTTCCAACACTTTATCTCTGTTAGCTGTCTCATTCTTGGACACAGGCATTTCCATCAAGGATGAACACCTCAGCACCTCACTCTACCTCAAACCCACAGATAACCTCATGATGCTACATTCCTCCAGCTTCCACCTGAAACATATTGAAACTGCCATCCCTTACGAACGAGTCCTGCGCCCACACAGCATCTGTTCAGATGAAGAGGAACATGGCGGGCACTTAACAAAACTCAAGGATGCCCCCATTTAGAATCGGGCACGATGCTCAACTCATTGACCACCTGTTCCGACCTGCCACAGCACAAAACTGTAATGACCTCCTCAAGAGATAGATACAAGCTGCAAGCGACAGGGTATCCTTTATTGTCCAGTACTTCCCAGGAGCTGAAAACTACGCCATGTTCTTCATGATCTGCAACACATTATCAATGAGGTTAAGCACCTCACCAAGACCTTCACCCACATCTCCACTGCTTGCATTTAAACAACCGCCAAACCTCAAAAAGATCATTGTTTGCAGCGAACTGCCCAGCTTTCAGGACAACACCATGCAACCTTGTCATGATTGATGCTGTAACACGTGTCAGAGTGTTGTCATGAATACCACCATTACGTGTGGGACACCTACCACCATGTCCGTGGCAGGTACTCAAGTGACTCGGCCAATGTTGTCGATCTCATCCATTGGGAAAACTGAGCAGAGGCTACAGCAATGGATGAATGGGCGCAACACAGCAATCAACAGACAAGAGGGTTCCCATCCAGTCGGAGAATACTTCAGCTATCTGGGAAAGCTAAGATTAGCCCAGCGTAAGTGTCCACCATGGTTAGCAGATCCTAATATTGTTATTGTAATGGTAATGAGACAACATATTCAATCTGCCAGATATGAGC
>NC_057755.1:7502827-7508607 GCF_004010195.1 Chiloscyllium plagiosum | reverse complement strand
CAAGTGACTCGGCCAATGTTGTCGATCTCATACGTTGCAGGCAAGGATGCCCTGAAGCATGGTCCATTGGGAAAACTGAGCAGAGGCTACAGCAATGGATGAATGGGCGCAACACAGCAATCAACAGACAAGAGGGTTCCCATCCAGTCGGAGAATACTTCAGCTATCTGGGAAAGCTAAGATTAGCCCAGCGTAAGTGTCCACCATGGTTTGCAGATCCTAATATTGTTGTTGTAATGGTAATGAGACAACATATTCAATCTGCCAGATATGAGCAGGATCTTCCTTCCACAGGTGTAAGGAACATTTGGAGCATCTGGCATAATTGTTCAATCAACTTCAGGACACCAGTTTGATGATAGAGCTGGCAAAGATTGAGTTTGCAAAAACCCAAGTCATGTTACTAGGTCGTAACATTGGACATGGATAGATAGCCATATAGGATGTCAGAACAAATCTTATTGAAGAGTTCCCAACCGTTCAAAAACATTGATTTGTGCAATTGGCTTTTTTTGGCAGTGGTACATGTTTTGCCTCTTGTCATTGCTCACACTGTCAAAAAGTCTCAATTTTGCTCATGGAGACGAACTATTAGAGTTACTTCCGGTGTTAGGTGAACCTTTAAAAGCAAGGCTTAGTGGGCCTTACCAAACTGAAAGAAAAGTGAATGAGACTAATTATTTGACTCCCATGTAACAAAGAAGGAAAACTCACACAGAGTGTGTTGTGTGATTTTGTTCAAATGGTATTTTGATGGGGAAGGATACCAAATGCAAAATATGTTAATTTTTGCTACATAGCGTGAAGAACTAAATTCAGAAGATACTGATTTTGGCATTGCTAGAATTAAATCGGACAATGTGGCTCAGGGATGAGCAGGACTGGCAGCTTCATGTTCCAAGATGCAAATGCTGCAGGAAGGATAGAAAGGGAGGCAACAGAAGAATGGGAGAGGCATTTTTGATAAGGGATAGCATTAAAACACTGCTGAGGAAGGATATTCCCGGAAAGACATCCAGGGAAGTTATTTGGATGGAACTGAGAAATAAGAAAGAGATGCTAATCTTATTGGGATTGCATTATAGACCCATAATAGTCAGAGGGAAATTGAAAAACAAACTTGGAAGGAGATCTCAGCTATCTGGAAGAATAACAGGGTGGTAGGGGAGGGGATTTTAACTTTCCAAACATTGACTGGGAATGCCACAGTGTTAAGGGTTAGATGGACTGAAATTTGTGAAGTGTGTACAAAGCTGAAACTTTATTGCTGGAACAGCACAGCAGGTCAGGCAGCATCTAGGGAACAGGAGATTCGACGTTTCGGGCACATGCCCTTCTTCAGGAATGTACAAGTGTGTACAAGAACGCTTTCTGATTCAGTATGTGGATGTACCTATTAGAGAAGGTGCAAAACTTGAACCTACTCTTGGGAAATAAGGCAGGGCAGGTTACTGAGGTGTCAGGGGGGGATCACTTTGCCAGCGACCATAATTTTATTAGATTTAAAATAATAGTGAAAAAGGATATGCCAGATCTAAAATTTGAAGTTCTAAATTGGAGAAAGGGCAATGTTGACGATATTCGGCAAGAACTTACATAAGACAAAATGAGGTCTGCAGATGCTGGAGATCAGAGATGGAAATGTGTTGCTGGAAAGGCGCAGCAGGTCAGGCAGCATCTAAGGAACAGGAGAATCGACGTTTCGGGAATTAGCCCTTCTTCAGGTCCTTCAAGAACTTACATAATCTGATTGGGGGCAGGCGTTCGTAGGTAAAGGGACGGCTGGAAAATGGGAAGCCTTCAGGAATGAGATAACGAGAATCCAGAGAAAGTATATTCCTGACAGGATGAAAGGGAAGGCTGGTAGGTATAGGGAGTGCTGGACGACTTAGGAAACAGAGGGTTTGGTTAAGAAAAAGAAGAAAGCATATGTCAGGTACAGGCAGGAAAGATTGATTGAATCCTTAGAACAGTTTAACGGAAGTAAGAGTATATTTAAGAGGGAAATCAGGAGAGCAAAAAGGGGACATAAGATAGCTTCAGCAAATAGAGTTAAGGAGAATTCAAAGATTTTTTACAAATACATGAAGGGCAAAAGAGTAACTAGGGATAGAATAGGGCCCCTCAAAGATCAGCAAGGTGGCCTTTGTGTGGAGCCGCTGAAATTGGGAGAGATACTAAATGAGAATTTTGCATCAGTATTTACTGTGGAAAAGCATATGGAAGTTATAGACAGTAGGGAAATAGATGGTGACATCTTGCAAAATGTCCAAATTACAGAGGAGAAAGTGCTGGATGTCTTGAAATGGTTGAAGGTGAATAAATCCGCAGGAACTGGTCAGGTGTACCTTAGAACTCTGTGGGAAGCTAGAGAAGTGATTGCTGGGCCTCTTGCTGAGATATTTGTATCATCGATAGTCACAGGTGAGGTGTCAGAAAACTGGAGGTTTGCTAACGTGGTGCCACTGTTTAAGAAAGGTGGTAAGGAAAATCCAGGGAACTATAGACCAGTGAGCCTAATGTCGGTGCTGGCAAGTTGTTGGAGGGAATCTTGAGGGACAGGATGTACATGTATTTGGAAACGCAATGACTGATTAGGGATAGTCAACATGGCTTTGTGCATGGGAAATCATGTCTCACAAACTTGATTGAATTTTACTGAGGAATTAACAAAGAGGATTGATGAGGGCAGAGAGGTAGATGTGATCTGTATGGACTTCAGTAAGGCGTTTGACAAGGTTCCCCATGGGAGACTGATTAGCAAGGTGAGATCTCAGAGAATACAGCGAGACCTAGTCGTTTGGTACAGAACTGGCTCAAAGGTAGAAGACAGAGGGTGGTGGTGGAGGGAAGTTTTTCAGACTGGAGACCTGTGATCAGTGGAGTGCCACAAGAAACAATGCTGTATCCTCGACGTTTTGTCATTTACATAAATGATTTGTAGCTGAAAATGTGTTGCTGGAAAAGCACAGCAGGTCAGGGAGCATCCAAGGAGCAGGAGAATCGACATTTCGGGCATGAGCCCTTCTTCTCCTGCTCCTTGGATGCTGCCTGACCTGCTGTGCTTTTCCAGCAGCGCATTTGCTGCTCTGATCTCCAGCATCTGCAGTCCTCACTTTCTCCATAAATGATTTGTATGCGAGCGTAAGAAGTACAGTTAGTAAGTTTGCAGATGACACCAAAGTTGGAGGTATCGTGGACAGCGAAGTGGGTTACCTCAGATTACAACAGGATCTTGATCAGATGGGCCAATGGGCTGAGAAGTGGCAGATTGAGTTTAATTCAGACAAATGCGAGGTGCTGCATTTTGGGAAAGTAAATCTTAACAGGACTTCTCCACTTAATGTTAAGGTCGTGGGGAATGTTGCTGTACAAAGAGACCTTGGAGTGCCGCTTCATAGCTCCTTGAAAGTGGAGTTGCAGATAGATAGGATAGTGAAGAAGGCGTTTGGTATGCTTTCCTTTATTGGTCAGAGTATTGAGTTTCGGAATTCAGAGATCATTTTGTGGCTGTACAGGACATTGGTTCAGCCATTGTTGGAATATTGCATGCAATTCTGGTCTTTTTCCTATTGGATAGGTGTTATGAAAATTGAAAGGGTTCAGAAAAGATTTACAAGGATGTTGCCAGGGTTTGAGGATTTGAGCTATAGGGAGAGTCTGAACAGGCCTGGGTTGTTTTCCCTGGAGCGTCGGAGGCTGAGAGGTGACCTTATAGATGTTTATGAAACTATGAGGGGCACGGATAGAGTAAATAGGCAAATTATTTTCTCTGCGATCGGAAGTCCAGAACTAGAGGGCATAGGTTTAGGGTGAGAGGAGAAAGCTATAAAAATGACCTACGGGGCAACGTTTTCACGCAGAGGTTTGTACGTGTATGGAATGAGCTGCCAGAGGATGTAGTGGAGGCTGGTACAATTGCAAAATTTAAGAGGAATTTGGGTGGGTATATGAATAGGAATGGTTTGGAGATATATGGGCCATGTGCTGGCAGGTGGGACTAGATTAGGTTGGGATATTTGGTCGGCATGGACGGGTTGAACCAAAGGGTCTGTTTCCATGCTGTATATCTCTATGACTCTAAGTCTCTTATAAGCCATTTTCAGAAACTGGAATAAGTTGTTGAATTCACTTCCAGAGGAAAATCAACATCACCAAAAAGTGCCAGGAGAATCTCATGGCTCCCTCTGTGGGAGTACTACATTTATCTGAATTTATCTGAACTAGGAAGTACTAAACTGATTGTGTATGATGTAGCTATAGGAAGTGCTTTTCCAATTAAGCAACTGCTGTACAGGCTTAACTCTCTAAAATTCACACACGTTCCAAAAGCGATTGGAAGCATGCTCACTGGTGACATAATCAAAGTGAGTTGCAGTGAATGGAGTTCACCATAAGGGATCCAACAGTTTTGTGTGGACCTTTGAAAATCCAAAGCATTTGTAACCTATGTACATGAATTGAAGAATGTATTGAGAAGGGTAGGCAAGCGACTTACATTTCTCATGTTGATTTATCAAAGGATGTTAACAGGTACTTTATCTGAAAAAGCAAATGATATTCCATGTTTCATGTCACCAAATGGACTTCACCCAGTTTTTAGTCAAGCAATTTGATGTGAAAAATGCACAAGCCACATTTCAAAGATTAAGTATTAAGGTAAATTTGGAATTAATTGATCATGTGGTGTACATCAATGATCTGGTGATCTTTGGTCACAGATGGAGGGAGCATTTGGAGCATCTGGCAGAATTGTTGAATCAACTTCAGGAAACAAGTTTGGTGATAGACCTGGCTAACAATGAATTCGCAAAAACCCAAGTAACATTCCTAGGCCGTACCATTGCACATGGATAGATAGCCCTGTAGGATGTGAGAACAAATCTTTTTGAAATGTTCCCTACACCGTTCATAAAGATGTTCCACTGACTGTCGATTTGAAGAAATGCAGAAATTTTTAGTGGATGAATGAATGTGAGGATGAATTTCAAAGCCTAAAATCTGTTTTCCCCACTGCCCTGTGTGAGAAACACTCAATTGCGCAAAGCCATTCATGTATTCGATGACCATTGATGCACACGATGTGGGTGTTGTTGCTATAATCCTCGAAGAAGATGGCAAAAGAGTATGGAGAGACTTAATTTCACGTCGGGGCAGAACCACTCACGACATTTAAGCAATTCTTGGATAGTCAGAAGGATTATAGTAAATTGAATGGAAAGTCAATTAATTCAATCTTAGAGCAGGATAAAGGATTGCCACATCAAGGGTCGAATGGCCTTGATTGTGCTGCATTCTTTTATGTTCTATGCTCAATTGAGACTGGATATCTCCTAATTCTGATAGTTCGTTTTTCATGGTCTCCTTTCTATTTTGTCCGAATATAAATATTGTTCTAATAATTCAAGTTATTCATGCCTTTCTAGCTCTGCATTTCAGTGCTACTTGCCATGTCAATGAAATTGAACTTTCACAGTTCACTTAAATCTACCATTTGTTGGGATTTCTTGCTATTTCCAATGCCTTGTTTTCAACAAGCTCAGAATCTATTAATATTCTTTGAATATTAAACCATATATTGATATTAAATCATGACCCGAATCTGTTAGTTTTCTTTGTGTGTGTTTATAATACCACATCTGCATCCTCCTTTCCCCTTTCTCAATTCTAGTATTTAAACCAATCTGATCCAATCTATTCCAAACCTAATTCATACTAATCCAATCTAAGTCAAACCCATCTAAGCGAAAGTGAGGACTACAAGACGCTGGAGATTAGAA
>NC_057755.1:7501416-7502717 GCF_004010195.1 Chiloscyllium plagiosum | reverse complement strand
ATGGCCTTTCGTCTGAATGTTAACTCTGATTTCTCTTCACGGATGCTGCCTGACCTGCTGAGCTTTTCCAGCACGATTTGTCTTTGTTTCTGATTTACGGCACCTGCAGTTCTTTCAGTTTTCACCTTTCGAAAGGCAAGTAGTGGAATTGCATGTTGTCACAGAGGGATCAATGAGAGGCCGTGTCTGTGTTTTGTGGAGTGTCACCTTGTTTCAAAATGTGAACAATGAGCCTTTGGAGCAGATCATCCTGGTACGGTTTGCACGTAGAGGACAGAAGTCACGGAGAAGCCTCAAAGCAATGGGACTGCGCCTGCCATTTCTCATCCCCATCTCTGACACACCAGATCCCCCATCTTGACCTCGTCTTCCACTAACTGATGTAAGCCTCTGAGCTGGATCTGCCAGATGTTAACAATGACAGTCAGGCAACATAAGAGAGAGAGAGCTTCGGTATGAAAATGGAAACCGAACGACCACGGAGGCAAACTTCCGTGACTGAAAGTCAATAACATTTACACAAAGAAGCCAGTGACAGGAGAGGTACGTACTTTCATCTGAACAACAAAAAAAGTGACTGAAGTAAACATTGGTCCTTTAGAGGATGATGGGGGTTTTTGTAATTCGATATGAGGAAATGGCCAAGGCATTGACCAGGTATTTTGTGTTGGTCTTCACAGTGGAACACATGAATAACACGCCAGAAATTGACAAAGAGATGAGAGTAAGTGTGGACCTGGATCAATCATTATCACGGAGAGATAATGTTGGGCAAGTTAATGGAGCTAAGAGTAGACAAGTCTCCTGGCCCTAATGCAATTCGGGCCAGGGTGTTAAAAGAGATAGTGGGAGAAATAGCGTATGCACTTATTGCATATATATATCATACAACATTCAGTGGACTCTGGGTCCGTTCTTCCAGGTTGGAAACCAGCAAATGTGATGTCACTGTTTAAAAAGGAACGACGACAAAAGGTGTGGAATTATAGACCAGTTGACATAATGCTTGAGGCTATTGTCAAGGAAGGACTAGCAAGGCATCTGGATATATATTGTACCATTGGGCAGAAACTGCATGGGTTCATAATGGACATGGCATGCTTAAGTAATCTTTTGGAATTCTATCAAGACATTACAAACACAATGGACAACAGCAATCCAGTAGATGTACTCTGGCTATATTTTCAAAAGGCATTCAATAAGGTGCCCACAGAAAAGGCTGCTGCATAAGATAAAGATGCAAGGCATTATGGGCATTTTATTAGCAAGGATAGAGGATTGGTTAACTAACAGGAAGCAGA
>NC_057755.1:7489981-7501066 GCF_004010195.1 Chiloscyllium plagiosum | reverse complement strand
GATGATGGGGGAATTTTGTAATTGGATATGATGAAATGGCCAAGGCATTGACCAGGTATTTTGTGTTGGTCTTCACAGTGGAGCACATGAATAACACGCCAGAAATTGACAAAGAGATGAGAGTAAGTGTGGACCTGGAAGCAATCATTATCACGAAGAGATAATGTTGGGCAAGTTAATGGAGCTAAGAGTAGACAAGTCTCCTGGCCCTAATGCAATTCAGGCCAGGGTGTTAAAAGTGATGGTGGGAGAAATAGCGTATGCACTTATTGCATATATATATCATACAACGTTCAGTGGACTCTGGGTCCGTTCTTCCAGGTTGGAAAACAGAAAATGTGATGTCACTGTTTAAAAAGGAAGAACGACAAAAGGTGTGGAATTATAGACCAGTTGACATAATGCTTGAGGCTATTGTCAAGGAAGGAATAGCAAGGCATCTGGATATATATTGTACCGTTGGGCAGAAACAGCATGGGTTCATAATGGACATGGCATGCTTAACTAATCTTTTGGAATTCTATCAAGACATTACAAACAAAATGGACAACAGCAATCCAGTAGATGTACAATGGCTATATTTTCAAAACGCATTCAAGAAGGTCCCCACACAAAAGGCTGCTGCATAAGATAAAGATGCAAGGCATTATGGGCATTTTATTAGCAAGGATAGAGGATTGGTTAACTTACAGGAAGCAGAGTGAGAATAAATGAGTTCTTTTTTTTAAACCCCCACACTCCCACCTAAGTGCAGTAGTGCTTATTTTATCCCCAGCACCCATGGTGTGTGTGTGTGTGCAGGTGTGAGACACAGTGAAAGACACAAAGTGCACGAATCTTTATTCAATTTCCACCACCAGGAAGATAGGAAAACACCCGGGTGGCCAGTGACAAGCACTGCCCTTCACATCAAGGGGCAGTGCTGTGTGATCAAAACAGTGCAGGGGAGGGTAGGGACTAAATCAAAATAGAATTGGAGGGAGAAATGATGCACTACACTCCCTGCGGCGCCCACCTCTCCCTGAACAACTCCAGGGCATTGGTCGATACCGCGTGCTCCTTCTCCAAGGACACCCGGGCTCGAACGTAACCGCGGAAGAGGGGCAGGCAGTCGGCCCTAACGACCCCCTCCACGGCCCGCTGCCTGGACCTGTTAATGGCCAGTTTGGCCAGGCCCAGGGCAGACCCGAGAGGAGGTCTTCAGATCTGCCCTCCCTCCTCCGTACCGGGTGCCCAAAGATCAGGAGCGTGGGACTGAAGTGCAGCCAAAAACAGAGGAGAAGGTTTTTAAGAAATCAAAAAGTGCAAACACCCACACCCAATATACACGTGGTCCACGGAGTCCACAGCGCCACAGAACAAGCAGTTGGGCTGGGAGTCCGTGAACCACCGCAACCTGCGGTTGCAGGGAACTGCTGCATGCAGCACCCTCCACCCCAGATCTCCGAGAGAAAGGGGGAGGACTCCCGCGTAGAGAGCCCTCCACTGGGGATCCCCACTGTCCGGTGTCAAATGGGCACGCCAAGGCGTGTCCGGACGGTGGATGAGGGAGAAGAGGTGCACGGTGTGCAGCAGCAGTCTATACAGGGCTTTCCTTTTTACGTCCCTAAACGAGAGAAAATTAAAATTTCGGAAGCGGCTCAGGTTGTGGGGCACAGGCTACCACGGGAAGTACGGGACCTTGGGGCCAATGTGAAATTCCGTCCGGGCTGGGGTGAGCGCGGACGGGATCCCACCGCACACCTGAGCGTCCTCCAACTGGTGCACTATGTCGGGTCCGAGCACCGTCTTTTTGAGGCGAATAAATGAGGTCTATTCTGTTTGCAATCCTTGTCTATTGGTGTGCCTCAGGAATCAGTGTTGGTTCTGCAACTATTCACAATTTGCATAGATGATTTGGAGTTAGAAGGCCATGTGTATTGAAGTTTGTGGAAGACAATAAGATGAGTGGGTGGCACGGTGGCACAGTGGTTAGTACTGCTTCCTCACAGCGCCAGATTCCCGGGTTCAGTTCCCGCCTCAGGCGACTGACTGTGTGAAGTTTGCACATTCTCCCCATGTCTGTGTGGGTTTCCTCCGGGTGCTCCGGTTTCCTCTCACAATCCAAAGATGTGCAGGTCAGGTGAATTGGCCATGCTAAATTGTCCATAGTGTTAGGTAAGGGGTAAATGTAGGGTTAGGGTGGGTTGCGCTTCCCCGGGTCGGTGTGGACTTGTTGGGCCGAAGGGCCTGTTTCCACACTGTAAAGTAATCTAATGAGTCATAGAGCAATGTGTGCTGAGGACTGTGAAACTCTGCAAAGAGACATAGGTAGCTTAGGTGAGCTGTCAGATGGAGTACAAAGTTAATAAATGTGAAGTCATTTATTTTGTGAGGAGTAACAGTAAAAAGGATTATTGCTTGATTGGTTTAAAAAAATGCATTATGCTGCTGTGCAGAGGGACCTGGGTGTCCTTGTGCATGAATCACAGAAGGTTAGTCTGCAGGTGCAAAAGGTAATTGAGAAGGCAAATGAAATTTTGTCCTTCATTGCTAAAGGGATTGAGTTTAAAAGCAGCAAGGTTATGTTGCAGTGGGAAATGGTACTGGTGAGGCCACACCTGGAATACTGTGTGCAGTTTTGGTCTCCTTACTTGAGAAAGGATGTACTAGCACAAGAAGAGTTTTTTAAGGAGGTTCACTTGATTGATTCTGGAGTTAAGGGTGTTGGCTTATGAGGACAGACTGAGTAGACTGGGATTATATTCATTTTATTTTAGAAGAAAGAGAGTGGTTATTATTGAAACATCTAAAATTATCAAGGGAAGGCTTTCTCAGTAAATGTTGTTAAAGTTAAGATAGATCATTGTTTGAGCAGTAAAGGAATTAAGGGTAATGGTGAGAGTAAAAAACAATGTCTGAGGATGCTGTATTCCTAATGAAGGGCGTTTGCCCAAAACGTCATTTCTACTGCTCCTCGGATGCTGCCTGAACTGCTGTGCTTTTCCAGCACCACTAATCCAGGTGATGGTGAGGGGGCGGGTACGTGGAGCTGAGGCCACAAAAACATCACCCATGATCTGACTGAGCTGGGGGAGCAGGTTCGAGGGGCCAGATGGCCTACTCCTCTGCCAGGAATATTTATGTTCCTATGTTCTAAGTAATTTACTTTCTTACCAGATGAAATTAGCTGAAATCCCAGTCCATGGAGGATGAATACAGACTGACTGTCCATTCCTGAGCTACCATGGAACACGCAATGAGACATCCACCTAAACCTTTCCCACCTTCGAACGATCAG
This sequence comes from Chiloscyllium plagiosum, assembly GCF_004010195.1. Lineage (NCBI taxonomy): Eukaryota > Metazoa > Chordata > Chondrichthyes > Orectolobiformes > Hemiscylliidae > Chiloscyllium > Chiloscyllium plagiosum. The sequence goes on along the minus strand of NC_057755.1, from coordinate 7,497,786 downwards.
CTCATGCCCGATGCAAACTGATCCTTCTTTTCACTGAGCCACCCTACCCATATCACTGTTTTATTTCCGATCAAACTTTTCAGAGATGTTTTTATATGGCCCTGGAGCAGTTGGGATTGATTCCCCGTCACATGGCTCAGAGACACCGACACTGTAATATGGTCAATAGCTCCAGCTTTATTCCACTTAATACCCCACAAGATTCCCATTGCTCATCACCCACTATTCTTTTATCTCTCCATTATTGTCTGATGAGCACTGCAAATTGTTATTTTCCAGAATTGATGCTGATTCAATTCGAACCCATCAGTTTTAAATGCCCTTCGTGAAAAGCAATTATTGTGTCCTTCAAGACCTTTATATCAGATCCACAAGAGATCAGTTTCATTACCTGAAGTTTAATCTATGACCTCCCCTCCCCTCCTTTTCCGATTAATAAACTGAACAATAAATTTCAGTGGATATTTCACTGCATTGATCACGTGTTCTCTGAACTTGGGCAGAGTCACTGCATAAATCAAAGAATTTGTGCAGCAACTTAAATTGCGGAGCATATATGAAACACGTTTAAACGTATATTCACCGTCACTATCGAAGATATCATCAGCAACACCAAAATAACCTAAAATGTACCACACCCACAGAAGTATGAAATTGGCGGATATGGCGAAGAGTAATATCATTGATTTCCTTCTGCTCTCCATCTCTGGGTCCCTGTGATTCTCACCCTTGTTCGGGCACATCAATCTCTTGCGGACTCGATTGGTCACGAAAATTTGACTGATTGTTAGAGTGTTGAGTAACAAAATTAAACCAAATGGGAATATTGGAGTTAAAATCTTTTCAAATAATTTAAATCGTCTCCACAAGAGATTAACATAATATGCTTTCGAATTAAAACAATAATATGGCATGTGGTTAATAATCATTCCATGTCTAAATCTAAAGTAGATGGGAATGTTTTTTAAACAGAGCAGAATGCTTGATGTCGCTAGAACCACAGCCACAGTTTTCTTGGTACAATACTTCAATTTTAGCTTCTGACAACAAATAGCAACAAATCTATCAAAGGTGAAGGCGACATTGAACCAAACAGAACAGTCGATGATTGCACGACGTAGGGCATAACATACACGACACACAGAGGTGATGTTCAGGAACGTTGACGGGAAATAATCATTTTCCACTTTGCTGAGTATGATCTCTAAAATAACGAACAGCAGATCTGTCGTTGCCATGGCAACCATGTAATGCTTTGTACAGGTGGAGATTCCGCATTTTTCTCGGGACAGGATCACAATTGCGCATAAATTAACTGGAAGAAACAGAAAGGAATTTTGTTGGAAATTGCTGATAAAACAATGTTCGTTCCTGAATCTAGGTGGCAAATGCTGTACTTTAGCAATTCGAAGTTTTGAGTCGGAAACAAGACTGAATTTAAATAATGATAACCATGATATTAGCGGGCATGACAGCTCACTGGATCATATTCGGCTTGTGTAGAGTTCTGCAGAAAAGCCACATCTGAGCGTAAAAGTTTATCTCTGCTTCTCTCTCTCCACAGGCGCTACCAGACCTGAGCAATTTCTACAGCAGCTTCAGTGCTTCTTTTAAAGCTCCATCATCACAACATTTTGCTTGAAATACTTTCTATATAAAAGGGACGTTGATATAAATTGCTCCCAGGAAGCACAAGTGCTGTATAATATTAGGCAGCAGAACAGAAAATGATTGATTCCATCTTAAACTCTGATTTCCTCTGTACAGGAGAACTTTTTATCAAATTCACATTACTTTCTCATGTAATAGACCCTTATCCTTCTTGGAGGAGAAAGTGAGGACAGCAGATGCTGGAGATCCTAGCTGAAAATGTGTTGCTGGAAAAGCACAGCAGGTCAGGCAGCATTCAAGGAGCAGAAGAATCGACGAGAATTGAGCCCTGAAGAAGGGTTCATGCCCGAAACGTCGATTCTCCTGCTCCTTGGATGCTGCCTGACCTGCTGCGCTTTTCCAGCAACACATTTTTAGCCCTTATTCTTCTTGAATCATTCCCCATAGCCGCAGAAATGGGCGACCGAAGATTAGATATCCTTGGTAGCAAAACAAGTTTAATGAAATTGCAAATGAAACCAGGAAACTCAGAATTTTTTCTTCTGAAATGATGGAACGATCATTGCATTAACAGGCTTAATGCTTCCAATTTATGCATCCAACTCCACCCAAAACACGTTCAATGGCAAAGTCGCACTTTGTAATACAATGTTGTTAGGGTTCAGTGTTAAACTGCGTTCTGCCTGGGAATGTATCCCCAAACAAGGAACACCAATGGCGTTTTGCAATTTAATCACATAGGAGAACGTGAGGACTGCAGATACTACAGATCAGAGTCTAAAAGTGTGGTGCTGGAAAAGCACGGCCTGTCAGGCAACATCCGAGGAACAGGAGTGTCCATGTTTCAAACATAAGCTTTTCTTTAGGAATTGATGAAGAAATTATGCTGACGAACACTTTAGTCATATACACAACTGCACAGAATGAAATAACATGATACCACAATGTAATAGCACAGGATACTGTTGAGGCAACAGAATAAAGATGTACAAAACTAATATATTTGACATTATCCTCATACAAGTTTAGAATTGCTTTTCATTTAACTTTGACAACGATGTCAAGTCACCAGAGTCTAGCTGAGCGATCGAGATAGAGTTGACTCGTGGTGTTTAATCCTGATGATCACTGAGCAATGCCTCAGGGTGAGGGATGAGATTGAGAAGGACAGTCCTTCACATTAACCTCTGCACATGCAGACTCAAAACTGTTGGCATCACTCTGTGTCAAAAACAGTGTTCCAGCCAACTGAGCCAAGTGACACGCACCCCGTCCAGGCTATTAGTGAGTTGTGTAATGTTGTCACTCACAGATAACAAGAGAAGCTCGATCCAACACAAATTGAAACATCCTATGTTATAACATGTTTGCAGGAACTTACCAGGAACACCAATCACACCAAGGATCAGATAGAATATTTTCCTGATGGTCTGAATGGGGCGGTGCATCTTCTCCTTGAACTAGGACAAGTAATCGGCCCAAATTAGATTAGGATCTGTTACATACTGGGTGCTTGAATTATATATGCTGCAGAATCTCCTTGGAGACACAGAGTTGACATATCTGTCAAGTTGCTTTTTTCTGAATTTTTACGCATGCAGATCCCAAGAGCTGACACTAATCCTGGTGACTAATCTTTGACAGCTGAGATTGAATCAACCCCATTCCATCCCCTGAAGGATGGAGACCTCTGTTCATATTTAGTATATTATCAGAGCTGGAGTCTGTTTGCAACTGATCTTATCCTAATTCCAAGATGGACTTCACTTACACGACCATACAACTAACAAAATTCTAACATCAGAGAATCCATTCAGTTTTATTGAAGTCAGATGTTGTGTTTTTTTTTATCTTGGGATGTTCCATTCAACATTTTCCAACAGAGCACTGAACTATTGAACAAGTCTTGTCTGTTTGGGCTCCCTCCAGGAGAAGCTCAGGTGATCTCACTCCATCAGTCTACCCACCTTTGCTCTGTCTCCCATGATTGAATGGTTTATTCAACATGTTTCAGATTCAATACGCTTCATCACATGATGTATGAAGACATCGCTGATCCTAACACTGTCATCCATTGAAATATATTTCCATCAATTAGCAGTTGATTTTATAATGAATTACCTTGACATGTTGCTCAAACCATCAGTAAATATATAAATGCCAGATTCATCAGCCGTACCCACAAGGTAGAGCAAAACATCACCTGTTCTCAACGCAATGCCATCCAGGCTCTCAAAACCAATCACAACATTGTCATCAAACCAGCAGATAATGGACGAGTCATTGTGATTCAGAATAGGACAAATTACTGCAAGGAAGTGTACCGACAGCTGAACAACCAGGAACACTACAGTCAGCTCCCGGCTGATCCGACCAAAGAACACACCCGTGAACTATACACATTCATCAGGACTTTGGATCCAGTCCTTCAGAGTTCCTTAGGCACCCTCATCCCACATACTCCTCGTGAAGGTGACTTCTATTCCCATTCAAGGTGGTGAACGTTTTTCATCGTTTCTGGAAGGGTAATAGGGAAATCCCTGCCCATTACACACCAATCAGTCTCTGAGCTGTGGTCAGCAAAGTTTTGGAGAGCATTCTGAGGGACAGGATTTATGACTATTTGGCAAAGCATAGTGTGATTAAAGGCAGTCAGCATGGCTTTGTGAGGGGCAGGTCATGCCTCAGAAATCTTACTGAGTTCTTTGAGGAGGTATCAAAATATGTTGATGGCGGTTGAGCAGTGGATGTGGTGAATATGGACTTCAGTAAGGCATTTGTTTCGGCTCCCCATGGTAGACTTATTCACAAAGTCAGGAAGTATGGGTTACAGGGAGATTTGGCTATCTGGATTCAGGTTTGGCTGGCTGACAGAAGGCAGAGAGTGGTTGTACATGGAAAGTATTCTGCCTGGTCAGTGTTGAGTGGGGTCCCCCAGGACTCTGTTCTTGGGCCTCTGTTCTTTGTACTTTTTATAATGACTTGGATGATGAGGTTGAGGAGTGGGTTAGTAAATTTGCAGATGACTCAAATGTTGGAGGTGCCGTCGATACTATAGAGGGCTACTGCAGACTGCAGCCCCACATAGAAAGGATGCAGAGCTGGGCTGAGAAATGGCAGATGGAGTTCAACCTGGATAAATTCGAAGTGATGCATATTGGAAGGTCGAACCCGAATGCTGAATATAGGATTAAAGACAGGATTCTTGGCAGTGTGGAGGAACAGAGGGATCTGGGTGTGCAAGTACATAGATCCCTCAAAGTTACCACCCAAGTGGATAGGGTTGTTAAGAAAGCATATAGTGTTTTGGCTTTCATTAACAGGGGGAATCGAGTTTTAGAGCCGTGAGGTTTTGCTGCAACTCTACAAGTCCCTGGTGAGACCACACTTGGAATATGGTGTCCAGTTTTGTTGGCCCGACGACAGGAAAGATACCGAGGCTTTGGAGAGAATGCAAAGGTTTACCAGGATACTGCCTGGACTGGAGGGCTTGCCTTATGAAGAAAGGTTGAATAAGCTCGCACTTTTTTCTCTGGAGAGAGGAAGACAGGAGACCTGATCAAGGTGTACAAAAGAATGAGTGGAATACATAGAGTCAATAGCCAGAGACTTTTCCCCAGGGCAGTATTGACTGTTATGACAATTCATAGTTTGAAGTTATTAGGAGGAAGGTATAAAAGAAACATCAGAGGAAGGTTCTTTACGCAGAGAGTTGTGAATGCATGGAATGCGTTGCCAGCTGTGGTGGTAGAAGTGAAGTCATTGGTGACATATAAGCGACAGCTAGACAAGCACATGGATAGCAGTGAGTTAAGGGATGTGTAGGTTAAGCTACTATGTTTTACATTAGGATGAAACCTCAGCATATTATGGGCCAAATGGCCTGTTCTGTGCTGTACTTTTCGATGTCCTATGTTCCAAAGATACACTAAGCCAACACAGCAGGACGTCCCATCATATCAGGTAATGGGACCCTGTCTGAGAATCGCTCCGGCCATGTTGAAGGCGTCTTGAAACCTATTGTACAGGGTATCCCCAACTTCTGTTGCAATATTACGGACTTCTTACAGAAACTCAGCAGCCACAGACCAGTCAAACTGCGAACAATCATCGCCACATTCCTCGTGTCAGCGTGATACACCAGCATCCCCCACAATGACGGCATGGTGATAACAGCCTCAGTACTCAACACCAACAACTGCCAATCTCCAAACTCTGTCCTACAACTCATCCGCTTTATCCTCAATCACAATGTCTTCACCTTTGACAACCAGTTCTTCGTCCAGACACATGGAACAGCCATGGGGATCAAATTTGCACCCCAAGATGCCAACACCTTCATGCACAGATTCGAACAAGACTTCTTCTCTCTGCAGGATCCAACATTATACACCAGGTACACTGACAACATGTTCTTCCTCTGGACCCATGGCGCGGAATCACTGATAAATCTACACAGTGATATCAAGCTTCAACCCACCATCAAACTCACCATGGACTGCTCTTGACTGTCTGTCTCATTCTTGGACACATGCATCTCCATCAAGGATGGACACCTCAGCACCACACTCTACCCCAAAACACACAGACAACCTTACAATACTATACTTCTCCAGCTTCCACACAAAACATATTAAAACAGCCATCCCTTATGGGCAAGCCCAACGTGTACACTGGATCTGCTCAGATGAGGAGGAACGTTGGCGACACGGTGGCTAAGTGGTTAGCACTGCTGCCTCACAGCGCCAGAGACCCGGGTTCAATTCCCGCCTCAGGCGACTGACTGTGTGGAGTTTGCACATTCTCCCTGTGTCTGCATGGGTTTCCTCCGGGTGCTCTGGTTTCCTCTCACAATCCAAAAATGCGCAGGTTAGGTGAATTGGCATGCTAAATTGCCCGTAGTGTTAAGTGAAGGGGTAAATGTCGGGGAATGGGTCTGGTGGGTTGCACTTCGGTGGGTCAGTGTAGACTTGTTGGCCCGAAGGGCCTGTTTCCACACTGTAAGCAATCTAAAACAAAACGTGACGGGCACTTGAAAGTATTCAGGAATGCCTTCATGAGAATGGGGTATGATGCTCAACTCATCGACCACCAGTTCCGACGTGCCACAGCAAGGAACAGTAATGATCTCCTCAGGAGGCAGACACATGCTGCAACCGACAGTATTTCCCAGAAGCTGAAAAACTTCGTGGCCTGCAACACATTATCAATGAGGATGAGCTCCTTGCCAAGACCTTCGCCACACCTCCACTGCTCAAATTAAACAATCGCCAAACCTCAAGCAGATCATTGTGCGGAGCAAGCTGCCCGGCTTTCAGAACAACTCCATACAGCCCTGTCACGGTAGGTGCTGCAAGACATGTCAGAGTGTGGACATGGATACCACCATTACAGGTGGGGACACCTCCCACCGTGTACGTGCAGGTACTCATGTGACTCAGCCAATATTATCTATCTTATACGTTGCAGGCAAGGATGCCATGAGCCATGGTACATTGGGGAAACCGATAAAAGGCTACGACAACGGATAAATGGGCATGAGACAACAATCCACAGACATGAGTGTTCCCTCCCAGATGGGGAACACTGCAGCAGTCCAGGACATTCGACATCAGACCTTAGGGTGACCATCCTCCAAGGTGGACAACGGGTCAGGCAGCAGTGAATGGTAGCTGAGCAGAGACTGATTTAATTTCCATAAACTTAGGGAGGGCCTCAACCGGGTCCTTGGGTTCATGTCACATTAGAGGCGACCACCTTTGCACTTTACACACACACACACAATCACTCGCAAACAAACACTCGCACATCCTCCTACAGGCACACACACTCCCACATGCATCCTCTCACAGACTTAGACCACTTTACACACGTATATACTCTCTTTCACTGACACTTACAATCCATTACACCCGTCTCACACACACACATTCCTACAAACAAACACATGCACCCTCTCACAGAGCTGGACACTCTACACTCACATACACACACATATGCACTTTTTCTCAGTCTCACAATCTCCCACCCCAGACAGACAGATAGACAGACAGACACACAGACAGACAGACAGACACACACACACACATACACACATGTATACAGACATGCACATAAACACTTGCGCACACTCCTACACACACACATACTCCCACAGCATCCCCTCACAGACTTAGACGACTTTACACTCACAC
>NC_057755.1:7486865-7489799 GCF_004010195.1 Chiloscyllium plagiosum | reverse complement strand
ATCTAAACATTATGGCACAGACAGGGAACACAGGGGGCCACCTTCAACATATTATCTGTCTGACACCAATTGTTACATTTAACCTGAGAACGTAACCTTTAAAAAAACAGTTTCCTGATTTACAGATGAAAGAAATTAAACTATCATGGTGTTCTGACAGATGAAAGACTCAACAAACAATCAATGTATTTTCAATTTCAGTTACTTCACACTGTACATTTTTGCTGTAAATTCTGTGTCTTACAACTGTGTCCTCCACAACCACCTGATGAAGGAACGACGCTCCGAAAGCTAGTTTGCTTCCAATTAAACCTGTTGGACTCTAACCTGGTATTGTGTAATTTTTAACTTGATACACCCCATTCCAACACCAGCATCTCCAAATCACCGTAAGCCACTGTGGGGAAATCATCACCACATCTCCCACTCCTCCTCCGCCCACCCTTAACAATCCCACTCCAATCCAATGCACAATGGTCGCTTTCCGAACTAGAGCACATTCAATTTATCTGGCCTCTCCACAGTAATCGATAAACCTGTTCCCCTGAAGGAGTCACAAAGTCTAGGAATAGCAAATTTACTTTCCCTGTTTGACCTCAGTATCTGAAGTTTATATCTTGTAGAAATTGAAAGATCTGCATTTGCTGTAAATCAGACACAAAAACAGACATTTCTGGAAAAGCTCAGACGGTTTGACGGCATCGGTGGGAAAATAAACTGTGCAATGAAAATGAGTTGAAGGGTCACTCAACTCCAAACATTTTTATATAGATATTTTTATTAGAAATTTAACATTTTTACAAATTTACAAAAATAAACAAAACTCTCAGATATAAACACTGATATACAATTAACTCAAGTATACAATAGCCAAAATTTAACAAAAGACAAAAAAAATGGAAAAGAAGACAAAAAGCAAAACTCAACTACCTACTAATCTAACCTACAAATAACCAGAGTTTATATTTAAGTCTTTTACATGCTCGGAATGTGTTAACATCAGATGTAATAAAACCCATATTCGTGCGGGATTCCTCCCCTGAGGGGCCCCGGACAAGCCAGGTTTGTAATCTCAATTAAATAAAAGCCCTTGTTAGGATAGCCGAAATATCTGTATTTATGTAATTCAAGAAAAGCTACCATATTTTATAAAATAATTCGGTCTTTCGGTGCACCATATTTGTAAGGAACTCAAGGGGGAATACATTCCATAATTAATCTGTGCCAATTTGAAAGTCCAGGGGGGCCCTCAGCCACCCAGTTCACCAAAATATTTTTCCTTGCACAGAAAGAAAGAATAGAAAATAGTCTCTTCCCGTACGTGTCCAGGGAGGGAAAGTTCGAAAAGCCCAAAAGGAGAGATACAGGATCCACTTTACTTTCTGTTCCTAAAATTTCTGTCAGGGTACTTGCTACTTTAGTCCAATATCTACGAATCTTATGACAGGTCCATTGGCAATGTACAAGAGTGCCCACCTCTATTTTGCATTTAGGACACATTGGAGATTCTCCTGCCTTAAATTTTGCCACTCAGACCGGTGCTACATGGGCCCTATGAAGTATCTTCAGCTGGATAGCCTGGGTTCTGTTACAGATAGTAATTCTTCTAGCATTTTCCCAAATATCATTTCATATCTATAGAGATTTCTAGTTCCAAATCCTGATCCCATGTTTTAAGCAGATTATCCATATCTCCCGATACTTCATCATGTAGTAAATGATAAATAGTACTGATGGAAGATACCTCCACTGGTCGTTGGACACTACATTCTCTATCTGATTTATAAGGACTATCTTTAAACGTAGTCTTCTTCTGTATATAATCTCGAATTTGGAAGTATCGAAATAGGTCTCCATTAGGTAATCCGAATTTCTGACGCAGCTGTTCAAAAGACATCAGGACCCCATCTTTAAATAGATTCCCTTAACATGAGGTACCCCTGGATCTCCAGAGTTTAAAAGTGGCATCTGTAAACCCCGGTTGGAATCCCCATGCTCCCACTATCGGTGTATAGGGGGATGTTTTATGTGAGTTACCCTCATTTTGCCGCATTATATTCCATGCCTTAATTGTATTTAGTATTATAGGGTTTTTACAGTGATCTGTAATGATTTTCCTCTTGTCTGAGAATAAAAGGTTAATAAGTGGGTATTTTACTTGAGAGGCCTCGATGTCCAACCAGATTGATTGTGGATCAGACAAGACCCAATCAGCGATGTAACTTAATAGGGAACTTAACTGATATTTCCTAAAGTCTGGGAAGTCCAATCCACCCCTTGCCTGTGGAAGCTGTAGCTTCTTCAGCTTAATGAGGGGCCACCTATGATTCCAGATAAAGGAACTCAGCCAGCCATATAATTTACATAAAACCGTCCTCGGCAGCATCACCGGAAGCATTCTCATAGGATATAGGAGACGGAGCAGGACATTCATTTTGATTAGTGCTATTCTACCCAACCAGGAAATTGGAAGGACTCCCCATCGCTGGAGGTCCTGCCTTATCCTTTCCAATAAATACACAAAATTAGCCTTATACAACTGACCAAATACTGGAGTAATAAAAATGCCTAAATATAAGAAACCCTCCAGGGACCAGCGAAAGGGAAAAAGGGAACCGTCCGCTAAGCGGGGTATCACAGCAAGGCCACCCATTGGCATAGCCTCCGATTTTGAAAAATTAATTTTATAGCCTGAGAATGCACTAAATGTATTAATAACTTGGATTAAGCGAGGTATGGACATCAAAGGATTACTGAGGAATAGAAGAACATCATCTGCATAAAGGGTAATTTTATGTTTACCTGTACCAATCCTTGGGGCCACTATATTAGGATCAGCTCGTACTGCTTCTGCTAGTGGTTCAATTATTAGCATAAATAACAATGGCGAGAGGGGACATCCCTGACGGCAGCCACTACCCACACTGAAGCTAT
>NC_057755.1:7462523-7485913 GCF_004010195.1 Chiloscyllium plagiosum | reverse complement strand
GGGCAGGACATTCATTTTAATTAGTGGCTATTCTACCAACCAGGAAATTGGAAGGTCTCCCCATCGCTGGAGGTCCTGCCTTATCCTTTCCAGTAAATGCACAAAATTAGCCTTATTCAACTGACCAAATACTGGAGTAATAAAATGCCTAAATATAAGAAGCCCTTCAGGGACCAGCGAAAGGGAAAAAGGGATCCGTCCACTAAGTGGGGTGTCATAGTAAGGCCATGCATTGGCATAGCCTCCGATTTTGTAAATTAATTTTATAGCCTGAGAATGCGCTAAATATATTAATAACTTGGATTTGATGAGGTACGGACATCAGAGGATTACTGAGGAATAGAAGAACATCATCTGCATAAAGGGTAATTTTATGTTTACCTGTACCAATCCTCGGGGCCGTTATATTAGGATCAGCTCGTATAGCTTCTGCTAGTGGCTCAATTATTAGAGTAAATAACAATGGCGAGAGGGGACATCCCTGACGGCAGCCCCTACCCACACTGAAGCTATCCGAACCTAATCCATTGGTAACCACAACTGCTTTGGGATCACTATACAATGTTGAGACCCATTTGGTAAACGCCTATCCAACGCCAAACCTTTCCAATGTGTATAACAAATATGGCCATTCAACCCTATCAAATGCCTTTTCCGCGTCTAATGAAACTACTACTCCTGGTATCTTTCCCTGATGACAGGCTTGAATCATATTCAAAACGCTTCTAATATTATTGGATTATCTACCCCCCTTAATATACCCCGTCAAATCTTCCTTTATAATATGTGGCAGTATCCTTTCTAGTCTCAATGCTAACGTTTCAGAAAGGATTTTAAGATCTACCTTTAGCAAGGATATTGGTCTATATGATGTACAATCTTCTGGGTCCTTTCCTTTTTTAAGGATAAGAGAGATATTTGCCTCTTTCAGCGAAGACGGGAGACAGCCCTGACTATATGCATAGTTATACCTATCCATAAGTGCACCAGCCAATATTTCTGTGAATTCTTTATAGAATTCAGCTTGAAAACCATCTGGGCCAGGTACCTTACCACTCTGAAGTTGCCTAATTACATCAAGTATTTCTTGGAGTGTAAGAGGAGCATTTAGGACCGATTCTTGTTCCGGAATTTGGTCTGGAAAGGTAATTTTTTTAAAAAATGAAGGCATCCTCCTCATCCTATCTTCACAATCCTGCGATTTATATAACTGAGAATAAAATTCCCTAAAGATCGCATTAATCTTTTTATGATCATGAGTCAAAATACCCGTACTTTCCTTGATAGACGTAATAGTCTGAGGGGTCTTTTTTTTTCCTTGCAAGAAATGCTAAGTACCTACTCGGTTTGTCGCCATATTCATATAACCTTTGTTTTGCAAATAATATTTCCCTCTTAGTCGTTTGAGTAAGCGTAGTGTTTAGAGCTATCCTAAGAGCTGTAATCCTTTGCACTTCAATAATAGAAGGTCTATCAGTGTATGATGTTTCAGCTGCTTTTAAGCGAGCTTCAAGCAGACGCTGTTGTTCTCCCTTCAATTTCTTCTGGGTCGCTGGGTAGGAGATGATCAAACCTCGCGTGTAAGCTTTGATGGTCTCCCACATCATTGATGGGTTGCTAGCTGTACCTGAATTAATTTCTAAAAACAGTTTTAAATTCTTGAGAGAAGTACTTTACAAATTTACTATCTTTCATTAGGAAGGGGTCCATACGCCAATGCCGAGGGGATGTCCCATTGTTCCTCGCCTTAGTTTCCATATATATAGCAGCGTGGTCAGAAATTGCTATACTACCTATTTTACAGGATGATATGGAATTTAGAAAAATCGAGGGGGCAAAAACATATCAATTCTGGTATGACATTTATGTGGATTAGAGTAGAAAGAAAAATCTCTGGCTTCTCCATACATCTACTAATCCTAATTCTTTGTTCAGATCCATCTAGATCTGGGAGATACTCCTGCAGTACTCTTGGGAATCCTATCTATTTCCGGATCCATAATACAATTAAAGTCTCCCCTATCATTATATGACGGGGCATCAAAAGCCATCAATTTTGAAAAGGCTTCCGTTATAAATTTAAAGGGGTGTGCCGGGGGGCAGTACAAATTTAAAATCCCATATCCCTCTCCATTTATGAGGGCTTTAATCAAGATATATCGTCCAGATTCGTCTTTTATCTGCTTTAGGATTTTGAAAGGGAAATTCTTTCGAACAAGAATAACAACTCCCCTCCGTTTTGATATTAAAGAAGAAAAAAAGGTTTGATGAAATCCACCTTGTTGTAATTTCAAGTGTTCTTTATCCAGCAGCTGTGTCTCCTGTAGGAGAGCTATATCAACTCTTTCCTTCTTAAGATTTGATAATATTTTCTTCGTTTTGACTGGCGAATTACTCCCCTTGACATTCCAGGTGCACCACGTAACCGACTGATCAACCATAATCCTCTGGGCCAATCCGAGACCCCTCGGGAGGGGAAACCCTATCCAACATTAACCAAACCCCCCAGCTTTTATATAGATATACATACATACATACACACATATACACACATCCCTCATATATATATAAAATAATAAAAGAAAACAACCCCAAGGAGGGGATAAAATCAAATCCCTCTCCCCAACCCCCATGATAATATTAAACAGTAAGGTAGGAGAAAATAAAGGGGGGGATATAAACCAAAGTGGGGGGAAAGGAAAACCAACATGCATTATGTCTTACAGTTTATCTAAGAGGGTCCAAGAATTCCTTAGCCTTTTCTGGTGATCCGAAGTTATTCACGGATCCTTCATGGTTAAAGCGTAGCGTCGCTGGGTAGCGTAAGGAGTACTGAATATTTAAGTCCCTTAAACGCTTCTTCGCCTCGTCGAATGCCTCCCTCTTTCGAACCAGAGCCGGGGAAAAGTCCTGGAATAGCATGATCTTAGATCCTTTGTAGATCATAGCGTGGGGGTCTTTTCCGAGATTTCTAGAGGCTTCTAGGAGTATCTGCCTTTCCCTGTAGCTCTGCAGCTGGAACAGGACCGGGTGTGGGCGCTGGTTCGAGCCGGGCCCACGTATTGCGACCCGGTAGGCCCATTTCACCCTTACCTGCCCTGATCCAGCCTCCAGATTTAAACGCTGTGGCAGCCACTAGTCGAGAAACGCTGTAAGCTGGCCTTCCTCTTCCCGTTCGGGAAGACCCAGCAAACGAATATTTTTTCGACGACCTCGATTATCGAGGTCTCAATATGATTTTCCAAGGTCCGGACTCGCTGCTCGAGAGTCCGTACCTGATCCACGGCCGATTGTGCTGTAGTTTCGGAGGTCGCGGCCTTTAACTCCGCCCCACCGACTCGGCCCTCGATTTCTTGGATGTCTCAGTCATGCTTCTGCAGCGCGGCCGAGAGTGAGTCGCATCGATTTCGGGACTCCTCGATAAACGCGTCGATCTTTGCGTCCAGCTTGGAGATCATTTCCGCAAAGCTTGTCACTGTATGTAAGTCCCCCGCGGCGGCTGTGGACGCCTCTGCTGCCGCTGGAGAGGGTGGAGGAGCGGGGTTCTGCCTACTGAGAGCTGCGGGCTCCCTTCCCTTTTGTCATTTTAATTAAAGATTCGATTGTTTAAGTTTAATATTAAGCAACTAATTAAATTAAACAACTATTATAAATGATTTGGTGAGTGTGATGGGGGGTGGGCGACCCACTTTACCCAAGTCTTGGGAGGAGCACTGTCGACTCAGACTTGCTGGGTCGCCGCCATCTTGGATTCCCAACTCCAAACATTAAACCTGATTTCTCTCCATAGATGCTGACGGACTTGTGAAGCTTTTCCAGCAATTTCTGTTATTGCTTTTAAAGAGAGGTTGATTAGAGTTCAGGAGAGACATGTTCCTGTGAAAATGAGGAATAGAAATTGCAAGATTAGGGACCATGGATGACAGGTGACATTGTGAGACTAGCAAAGAGGAAAAGGGAGGCATGCATAAGATTTAGGCCAGTGAAGACAGACGAAGCTTCTGAAGAATGTCAGGAATGTCGGACCATTCTGAAACGTGAAACTAAGAGGGATAAAAGGGGGCATGAGGTATCTTTAGCAAACCGGGTTAATGAAAAGCCCAAAGCCTTTGATTCATATATAAGGAGCAAGAGGAAGTAGAGAAAGAGTTGGTCCACTGAAGGACAAAGGAGAAAAGTTATTTGTGGAGTCAGAGAAAATGGGTGAGAGTCTTAATGAGTACTTTGTATCGGTGTTCACCGAGGCGAGGGACATGAGGGATGTTGAGGATAGTGACAGATATTTGATTACTGTAGGTCAAGTCAGCAAAAGGAGGGGGGAGGTGTTAGGTATTCTAAAAGGCATTAAGGTGGACATGTCCCCAGGTCCCAGTGGGATCTATCCCAGGTTACTAAGGGAAGTGAGAGAAGAAATAGCTGGGGCCTTAACAGATATATTTGCTGCATACTTAAACACAGGGCAGGTCCCACAGGACTGGATTAGATTCCTTACAGTGTGGAAACAGGCCCTTCAGCCCAACCAATCCACACCGACCCTCAGAAGCACAACCCACCAAGACCCATTTCCCTCTGACTAATATACCTAACACTGTGGGCAATTTACCATGGGGAGAAAGTGAGGTCTGCAGATGCTGGAGATCAGAGATGTAAATGTGTTGCTGGAAAAGCGCAGCAGGTCAGGCAGCATCTAGGGAACAGGAGAATCGACGTTTCCGGCATTAGCCCTTCTTCAGGAATGCCCTGAAGATTCTCCTGTTCCCTAGATGCTGCCTGACCTGAAGCGCTTTTCCAGCAACACATTTCCATCGCTGATCTCCAGCATCTGCAGACCTCACTTTCTCCTCAAAATTTCAACCTACTGCGAATTATCTTACAAGGATGCCTTCCTTGAAGAAGCTCTCTTTCTCCCTCTACATAGGTTTCAGTGAGTCCCTGTCTCACTGCACCCCCCAGGTCATCTCCTCTGCACAGAAGCTCTTCAGCCACATTCTCAAACAGACTCGCTACCACAACCACATCTCCTTCCTCAGCACCTGCCTACAGAACCGACTTATCCCGCACAGACTCCGGACTACGTTCCGATCAACAAAACTTGGACCCAACCAGGACAACCAATTTACCATGGCCAATTCACCAGACCAGCACATTTTGGACTGTGGGCGGGAACCCACGCAGACACAGGGAGAACGTGTAAACTCCACACAGACAGTCCCCTGAGGTTGGAATCGAACCTGGGATTCTGATGCTGTGAGGCTGCAGTGCTAACCACTGAGCCACTGTGCAGCCAATCTCCTGATGTTGTCCCCTTGTTTGAGAAGTGTAGCAGGGATAATGCAGGTAATTATAGACCGGTGAGGCTGATATCAGTGGTAGGAAAGCTGCTGGAGAAGATACTGAAGGATAGTATCTATTCCCATTTGGAAGAAAATGAGCTTATCAGTGGTAGGCAAGATGACTTTGTGCAGGGAAGGTCATGCTTTACCAACCTAATAGAATTCTTAGAAGAAGTGACGAAGTTAATTCATGAGGGAAGGGCTATAGATGTCATATACATGGCCTTTGGTAAGGTGTTAGGTAAGGCCCCCCACGGTAGTCTGATGAAAAGGTGATGTTGCATCGAGTCAAGAGCTTGCTCGGCAACAGGAGACAGATAGTAGCAGTGGAAGAGAGTTTCTCAAAATGGATCCGTTATGGCAGCACTGTCGTTTGTGATACACATAAATGATTTGAAGGAAGGTGTAGGTGCCCTGATTAGCAAGTTTGCAGATGTCACTAAGGTTGGTGGAGTAGCAGATTGTGAAGGGATCTGTCAGAGTGTCCGGGCAAATGCGAGGTGATGTATTTTGGAAGATTTAATTCAAAAGCAACTTTACAGTAAATGGAAACGTCCTGGGGAAGATTGATGTACAGAGAAATCTGGGTGTTCAGGTCCATTTTTCCCTGAACAGAGCAAATCAGGTCAGTAGAGTGGTCAAGAAGGCATACAGTGCATCCCTTCATCGGACAGTGATTTTAGTACAAGAGGTAGCAGGTCATATTACAGTTGTATGAGACTTTGGTTTGACCACATTTGGAATACTGTGTACAGTTCTGGTCGCCACATTACCAAAAGGATGTGGATCCTTTGGAGTGGGTGCAAAGGAGGTTCACCAGGATGTTGCCTGGTATGGAGGGTGCTATCTATGAAGAGACACTGTGTAGATTCTGATTATTTTCATTAGAAAGACAGAGGTTGAAGAGGGTACCTACAAAATTCATGAGAGGAATGAGGAGATAGGGAAAGCCCTAAATGAGTTTTTTGCTTCTGTCTTTACTAAATAAAAAAGGACCTTGTAGTGAATGAAACCATTGAGGAGCAGGTAAGCATGCTGGAACAGATAGAGATTCAGGAGTTTGAGGAGTTGACAGAAGTTAAGATTGACAAGTTGCCAGGGTCAGACCAGATTTGTCCTCGGCTGCTTTGGGATGCGAGAAATGTGATTGCTTCGCCGCTTGTGAAGATCTTTGCATCCTCGCTCTTTACTGGAATCATACCTAAGGACTGGAGAGAGGCAAATGTAATTCCTCTCTTCAAGAAAGGAAATAGGGGAATCCCCAACAATTGCAGACCAGTCAGTCTCACGACATTCATCCACAAGGTGTTAGAAAAGATTCTGAGGGATAGGATTTATGGCCATCTGGAAGAGAAAGTGAGGACTGCAGATGCTGGAGATCAGAGCTGAGAATGTGTTGCTGGAAAAGCGCAGCAGGTCAGGCAGCATCCAGGGAATAGGAGAATCGAGGTTTCGGGCATAAGCCCTTTTTCAGGAATGAGGAAAGTGCGTCCAGCAGGCTAAGATAAAAGGTAGGGAGGAGGGACTTGGAGGAGGGACATTGGAAATGCGATAGGTGGAAGGAGATCAAGGTGAGGGTGATAGGCCGGAGTGGGGGTGGGGACGGAGAAGTCAGGAAGAAGATTGCAGGTTAGGAAGGTGGTGCTGAGTTCGAGGGTTGGGACTGAGACAAGGTGGGGGAGGGGAAATGAGGAAACTGGAGAAATCTGAGTTCATCCCTTGTGGTTGAAGGGTTCCTAGGCGGAAGATGAGGTGCTCTTCCTCAAACCGTCGTGTTGCTATGGTCTGGCGATGGAGGAGTCCAAGGACCTGCATGTCCTTGGTGGAGTGGGAGGGGGAATTGAAGTGTTGAGCCATGGGGTGTTGGGTTGGTTGGTCCGGGTGTCCCAGAGGTGTTCTCTGAAATGCTCCACAAGTAGGCGGCCAGTCTCCCCAATATAGAGGAGGCCACATCGGGTGCAGCGGATGCAGTAAATGATGTGTGTGGATGTGCAGGTGAATTTGTGGCGGATATGGAAGGATCCCATGGGCCTTGGAGGGAAGTGAGGGGGAGGTGTGGGCCCAAGTTTTGCATTTCTTGCAGTTGCAGGGGAAGGTACCGGGAGTGGAGGTTGGGTTGGTGGGATGTGTGGACCTGGCGAGGGAGTCACAGACGGAGTGGTCTTTTTGGAACGCTGATAGGGGAGGGGAGGGAAATATATCCCTAGTGGTGGGGTTCGTTGAACCACCCCACTTCAACTCCTCCACCCACTCCACCATGGGCATGCAGGTCCTTGGACTCCTCCATCGCCAGACCATAGCAACACGACGGTTGGCGGAAGAGCGCCTCATCTTCCGCCTAGGGAACCTCCAACGACAAGGGATGAACTCAGATTTCTCCAGTTTCCTCATTTCTCCTCCCCCCACCTTGTCTCAGTCCAAACCCTCGAACTCAGCACCACCTTCCTAACCTGAAATCTTCTTCCTGATTTCTCCTACCCCAACCCCACTCTGGCCTATCACCCTTACCTTGATCTCCTTCCACCTATCGCATTTCCAATGTCCCTCCCCAAGTCCCTCCTCCCTACCTTTTATCTTAGCCTACTGGGCACAGTTTCCTCATTCCTGAAGAAGGGCTCATGCCTGAAACGGAGATTCGCCTGCTCCTTGGATGCTGTCTGACCTGCTGTGCTTTTCCATCAACACATTTTCAGCGACCAGCTGGAAGAGCATGGCTTGATTAAATGCAGTCAACACGGCTTTGTGAGGAGCTGATCATGCCTCACAAATCTTATTGAGCTCTTTGAGGATGTTACTAGATAAGTTGAGCAGTGGATGTTGTGAATAAGGACTTCAGAAAGGCATTTGATAAGATTTCCCATGGTAGTCTCATTCAGAAGGTCAGGAGGAATGGGATACAGGGGAACTTAGCTGTCTGGATACAGAATTGGCTGGTCGACAGAAGACAGCGAGTGGTAGTGGAAGGAACGTATTCTGCCTGGAAGTCTGTGGTGAGTGGTGTTCCACAGGGCTCTGTCCTTGGGCCTCTACGGTTTGTAATTTTTATTAATGACTTGGATGAGGAGATTGATGGATGAGTCAGCAAGTTTGCAGACGACACAAAGATTGGAGGTGTCGTTGACAGTATGGAGGGCTGTTGTAGGCTGCAGTGGGATATTGACAGGATTCAGAGATGGGCTGAGAGGTGGCAGATGGATTTCAACCTGGATGCATTTTGGAAGGTGGAATTTGAAAGTTGAGTACAGGATTAAAGACAGGATTCTTGGCAGTGTGGAGGAACAGAGGGATCTTGGGGTGCAGGTACATAGATCCCTTAAAATTACCACCCAGGTGGACAGGGTTGTTAAGAATGTATATGGTGTTTTGGCTTTCATTAACAGAGGGGTTGAGTTTAAGAGCCGTAAGATCTTGTTGCAGCTCCATAAAACTTTGGTGAGACCGCACTTGGAATACTGTGTCCAGTTCTGGTCGCCGTATTACAGGAAAGATGTGGATGCGTTGGAGAGGGTTCAGAGGAGTTGTACCAGGATGCTGCCTGGAAAGAAGGGCTTATCTTACAAAGAGAGGTTGACTTAGCTCAGAAGTTTTTCATTGGAAAAAAGAAGGAAGAGAGGGGACCTTATTGAGGTGTACAAGATAATGAGATACATAGATAGAGTTGATACCAGAAACTTTTTCCCAGTGCAGAAATTACTAACACGAGGGGTCATAGTTTTAAGCTGTTTGGCGGAAAGTATAGAGGGGATGTAAGAGGCGGGTTCTTTACACAGAGAGTTGTGGGAGCATGGAATGCGTTGCCAGCAGCAGTTGTGCTAGCGAGGTCATTGGGGATATTTAAGAGACTGCTGGACATGCATATGGTCAGAGAAATTTGAGGGTTTGTACATTAGGTTTAACTCACATGAGGATCAATGGTCAGCACAACATCGTGGGCTGAAGGGCCCGTTGTGTGCTGTACTGTCCTATGTTCTATGTTTTATGTATAGACTGGATGGACATCAAAAATCTTTTTCCCCAGAGTGTGGAACTCAATTACCAGAGATCACGCATTCAAACTGAGAGAGGAAAGGTTTAGGGGAGATAATGCGTGAAAAGTTCTTTATGCAGAGGTTGGTGTGTTCCAGGGACGTGTTGCCATTGGAGACGGTAGAAATGGGCACGATAGCGTCATTTAAGATGTATTTAGAACGATACATGAATGGAGAGAGAGCAAAGGGATACAGACTCTTGGAAAATAGGCAATAGGTTTAGACAGAGGATCTGGGTCGGCACAGGCTTACCGGGCCAAACGGCCTGTTCCTGTGCTGTAATATTTCTTTGTTCCTTGTTTCTTGTTTTGTGTCGTATTGCCTTCTTTCAGTCTGAGCTCGGTGACTAAAATCTTTTCCCTTCTGCTATCTGTACCATCTTTGATCTACACTGTCACATTTTGCACCTTTATCAAAGATTGTGACTGTCTCCAGGGAATAGACTCTGCATCAAGCTGACCAAAAATCCCTAATGTACAAATATAATAGAACCAGTTCCAGCAAGTTGTGTTCTGTCAAGGGCTCAGCACAATGTTCCCTGAACCTCCATCCGCTTTGTACGTATTCTGGCCATGACAATTGACATGATAACACTTGTGGAGTGCCTTTCATAGCTACCTGATTTAGGATTCAAACGAATAAATCTTCCATGAATTGTTCCCAGTGCAATAATGTTGTTCCTCCAGGAGCAAATCTATTGCAGAGTACATCAAGTGAAATTAATCCTTATGTGGTTGAAGTGAGTCACCCTAGCTTCATGGTCATTCTCCTTACAAAAAGGCAAATGTTATACTAAGCCTCGTGAGTCATTGTGCTACCTAACTGTGCATGTTATGGTGGTAAATGATTAGATTAGATTCCCTACAGTGTGGAAACAGGTCCTTTAGCCCAACTAGCCCGCACCGACCCTCTGAAAAGCAACCCACTGAGATCCATTATCCCTAACTAATGCACCGAACTCTACAGGTAATTTAGCATGGCCAATTCACCTAAGTTGCACATCATTGGACTGTGGGAGAAAACCGAAGCAGCCGGAGGAAACCCACACAGACACAATGGCCCAAGGGTGGAATCAAGCCCGGGTTCTTGGCGCTGTGAGGCAGCAGTGCTAACCACTGAGCCATCTTGCTGCCCTGTGCTGGCATACCCAGCTGTTTCTACCGTGAACATACTGCAGCCTCTATAAATACGACAGGGTGAGAGGCGAGGGCGTCTTGCTCTGGAAGTGAATACAATGGGAACACTGTACTGTCAGCAATGATTCAATATAGTCACAAGGTCAGAACTCTTCCTTTGTTCCATTGACGTCAGGTCACCAATGTGGGAGTGCTGCACTGTTAGAGGATGAGCACTGACAGAATGTTGTTCTGCCTATGTAATAAGTAGCAATTTCCCGGTTGAGGGTCTGCGCAGAGAGAGTGTGCTTTCCGTTTCCAGCCTATTAAGACCATTCAGGATCTTACAAACTTCAATCAAGTCGAAACATATTTCTTTCAAATCTCTCTTGGAAACATATCCAGTCTGTCCAAACTTACATCAAAAGTGCACTCATTCCAAGTCACAATCAAGGACTATATCTAATGCAACCATATTCTTCCTTAAATATGGGATTAATAATACTGCACAAATTATTCACAATGAGGACTCTCCAATATCCTCAAAAAACTGCCGTGTAACCTACTTGTGTTTATGTTTCATTCCTCTTTATATATATGATATAGACTTGAACACAGTTAAGTTGATCAATAAATTTGAAAATCACCGATCATTTGTTGGATGGTAAATTGTGAGGAGGATAGCCTTAGATTACAGGATGATATAGATGGGCTGGTCAGTGACAAATGGAAATCAAATGTGCTAAATGTGATGCACTTTGGCAGGAAAAATAAGGCAAGGAAGCACATGATGAAAGAATGAAAGAGCAGTACAGCACAGCACAGGAAAAGGCCCACTAAGAATGCTCTGACAGCTGATGTCTGTCTGCACTGAATGGTCCAGCCTTGGGAAGCAGAGGCATCTCAGTCTGCATGTCTACCAATCCCTTAAGGTATTAGAACTGGTGAATACAGTGGTTAAGAAGGCATATTGTATACTTGGTTTTAATTGATAGACATAGACTTTCAGAGAAGAAGGAAATGCTGGGAACTACATGGAATGTTGGTTAGGGGAAGCCAATGGTCCTCATGGTATTCTCACTAAACTATTAAATGAAGAAACTCAGCGAATATTCCATGGAACAGGGTTTGAATCTCACCATGACAGATGGTGAAATTTGAGTTCAATAACAAAAGATTTGTAATTAAAAATGTACTGATGCCATTGAACCAATCCTCAACTGCCAGAAAAAAAAACCGTTTGGCTCACTAATGCTACCGACAGAGAAGGGAATCTGCCATTCTTACTTGGTCTGGCCTAGAGACCTACATCAATTGTTGTTGACTGTTAACTGCTTTTTGAAATGCACTGCTGTGAACAGTACTCCTGACTGAGCAGGTCAGGTCCGAAAGAACACAGCTTCTAGACTGGTTCTGCAGCAGCTGATAAGGAAACCAACAAGAGGGAATAAATTAGCTGATCTCAAGCTACATGACAGTAATGATAAGATTGAATACTCTGGTCCTTGTGGAGACAAAATCCCACCTTCACGTTGAGAATAAACTCCGTCATGTTGTGTGGCACGATCACCGTGCTGAATGGGACAAAATTTGAACAGATCTAACACGTCAAGACTCCACATCCATGAAGCAGTGTGGGCCATCAACCCCAGCAGAATTGTACATCAGCATAATGTGTAACCTCAGCAGTTCTGAGTTAGGGTCTCCAGACCCAAAACATTAACTTTGAGTTTTCATCACAGATCCTGCCAGACCTGCTGAGCTTTTCCAGCAACATCTGTTCTGTTCCTGGTTTACAGTAGGCTTTTATTCTGTAAACTCATGGTCCAACATATCCCCAATCAACCATTAGCATCAATCCAATGGATCCACCCTGGTTCAACACCTCCCCGCTCACCTCCCTCCAAGGCCGCAAGGGATCCTTGGGTATCCATCATAAATTCATCTGCACCTCCACACACGTCATTTACTGCATCCACTGCACCCAATGTAGCCTCCTCTATATTGGGGAGACAGGCTGCCGACTTGCGGAATATTTCAGAGAACACCTCTCGGACAATGTGGCTAAGTTGACTGCATTGGCAGGTAGGGCATTCCAGACCCTTACCACTCTCTGAGTAAAGAACCTGCCTCTGACATCTGTCTTAAATATACCACCCCTCAATTTGTAGTTATGCCCCCTTGTACAAGCCGACGTCATCATCCTAGGAAAAAGACGGTCACTGTCTACCCTATCTAATCCTTTTGTATGTCTGCATCAAAGCCCCTTTTGAGCCTTCTTCTTTCCAATGAAAACAGACCCAAGTCTCAGCCTTTCTTCATTAGACCTTCCCTCCTGAGCAGGCAACATCTTGGTAAGTCTCCTCTGAATCTTTGCCAATGCTTCCAAACCTTCCTGAAATATGGCGACCAGAACTGTGCACAATAATCCAAGTGTGGCCGCACTAGCATTTTGTATAGCGACAGCATGATATTGCGGTTCCGGAACTCAATCCCTCTCCAAAGGAAACCTAACACACCGTATGCCTTCTTAACAGCAGTATCCACCTGGGTGGCAACTTTCAGGAATCTATGTACATGAACTCCAAGATCCTTCTGCACATCCACACTACTAAGAATCTTTCCATTGACCCAGTACTCGGCCTTCCTGTTATTCTTCCAAAAATGCAGCACCTCACATTTAGCTGCATTGAACTTCATTTGTCACCTCTCAGCCCAATTCTGCAGTTTATCTAAGTCCCCCTGCAACCTGTAACAATCTCACACACTGTCTACCAGTCCACCGACTTTAGTGTCATCTGCAAATTTAATAATCCATCCACCTATGCCTACGTCCAAAAAATGGCAACCAGCAGTGGTTCCCAAAACAGATCCTTGTGGCACACTACTAGTAACTGGACTCCAGACTGAATATTTTCCATCAACCACTACTTTCTGCCTTCTTTCAGAAAGACAGTTTCTAATCCAAACTACTAAATCCCCCTTAATTCCAAGCCTCTGCATTTTCTCCAATAGCCTACCATGTTGAACCTTATCAAAGGCTTTACTGAAGTCCATGTAAACCATGTCAACTGCCCTACCCTCATTTACATGCTTGGTCATCTTCTCTAAACACTCAATTACGTTTATGAGACATGACCTGCCTTTGACGAAACCATGTTGACTATCTGAAATCAAATTGTTCCTTGCTTGATGATTATAAATCTTATCTCTTATAATCCTTTCATAAACCATTCCTGTAACAGAAGTAAGGCTCACTGGTCTATAAGTATCTGGATTAACTTTCCTCACTAATCTGTTATGTGGAACTTTGTCAAATGTCCAGAAAAACAACAGCTACTGATTCACCCTTTTCCACGCTACTGGTTACATCCACAAAAAAGTACACAAGATTTGTTGGGCATGGTTTCCTGTTAGTGAAACCATGCAGACTTCTTCTGATCCTGACACAGCTTTCCACATCGTCTGTTGTTACATCCGTAATCTTTGACTCCAACATTTTCCCCATCACCTGTAGCAGGCTAACCTGTCTGTAATTGCTTGTTTTCTCCTCTTTGTTTTTGAAGGATGGGTCTGGGATACAGAGCATCAGACCCTGGGGACGTATTGGGTTTTAATTCCACCAATTCCCCAATACCATTTCCTGACAGTTAAGGATTTCATTTAGTTCCTCCTTCATGTTTGGTCCTTTATCCCATAGCATTCCTGGAAGATTATTTGCTTCATCCTTAGTGAAGACTGGCCCAAAGTATTTGACCCACCGGTGTGCCATCTCTTTGTTTTCCATATAGATCCACATGACTCTAACGGCAAGGGACCCATACGTGTCTTCACCAGCCTTTTCCTTTTCACATATCGACAGAAACATGTGCACTCAGGTTTTTTTTAATGTTTTCCACAAGCTTACACTTGCATTCTATTTTCTCATTCAGAATTAAATCCTTTGTACCCATCTGCTGGAATTTAAATTTCCCCAAGTCCTCAGTTTTGCTGATTTTTTTTTTCTGAACAATTTGTACATCTCCTCATTTTCTTTAACACGATCTCTGATTTCCCTTGTTAGCCTTGGTTGAGCCATGTTCCCAGATTTATGCTTTTCAACATAGTGGTGCACAATCGTTGAGTTTCATCCACATGTTCTACAACTGTTTGCCATTGCCTATCCACCATCAAACTCTTAAGTATCCTTGGATATTTGATCCCAGCCAATCCATGCATCATACCATCAAAGTTAGATTACTTTAAGTTCAAGAGTCCAGTCTCAGATGTAACTGTGTCACTCTCTATCTTAATGAAGAATTCAACCATAGTATGATCATGCTTACCAAAAGGATCTCCCATCACAAAGTTGCTAATTAATCCCCTCTCCTTAAACCACACCCAGTCTCGGATGGTTTGCTCTCTCATTGATTCTCAAAACATTAGTCGAGAAAACCATCCCCTATATATTCCAGGAAATCTTCCACCATCTCATTGCTACCAGTTTCATTAGATTGAAATTCCCCATAACTGCCACACTCTTATTTCAATACCTGTAATATTCTGTTTGATGCAATCCCCATATGCACAACTATTGTTTGATGGTTTGTACACAATTCCCACAAATGTCTTTTCTTTTCCACAGCTCCACCCATACTGATTCAGCATCATCCAGACCACTGACCTTCTTTAGCATTGTGTTAACCTCTTTCTTAACCAACAACATTCCACTGACCCCCTCTCCATGTCCATGCATCTTTCCTGAAGATTGTGGATGTCGAGTTCCAATCCTGTGTCAGCCTAGAGCCTGGTCTCTGTGATCCCAATTACTCGAAATCATTAATAACTGTTTCAAACATTTAAATTCTGGAACCTGCAACAGCCAATCCTGTTCCTGTTCTAGCCATGTCTCCGTAATAGTCACAACATCGAAGTCCCAGGTACCACCCCACGCTGCAAGTTCACCTACCTTATTTCGTATACTTCTTGCATTGAAGTATACACACTCCAAGCCACTTTCCTGTTTACAGGCACCCTCCTTTGAAAATGATGCCATGTTCCAAACCTCCCTACACTCCAGGTCCTGCACCCTAAAGCTACAGTCTGGGTTCCCATGCCCCTGCAAAGTTAGTTTAAACGCCCCCCAAGAGCACTAGCAAACCTCCCACTTCCTGAGCTGGTTTCCCTCCCCCTGCCGTATTAGCTAAAACCACCTTCAGATCTCCTCAAACAGCCAAGATGAGGCTTTGCTGAGGTGTACAGTCTCCCTTCACAACATCCAGCCCTTTCTACTCCCCGCTACCAAACAGCCAAAAATAACCCGTGTCTACCAAGACCAATTGAGTCACCTGGTACAACATGGAACAGAATAGTTTGAAAGATAATGAGCAGTGAGGAGTAGCAAAGGGAAGAGCCCCAGTGCTGCAGAGATGGAGAATCGACAACGGTCTGTTATTTCACTGTTGCTTATTTCAGTCAACTTCCTTATATCATGTGCAATGTTAATGTTGTATTGCATGTGGAACCAGATGTAGTTTATTGGTATGTCATTGTGGGTTTTTTGGTTTGGGTTGGAACTAAGTTTCATGCTGCAGCTCCTCAGTTGCTGTATGAGCACTGGGATTTATACCATGACCCAGACAAAGTTCAGAGAGCAGCTGTAGATTATCCAGTTACTCTAATTCTCCAAGTAGTTCATCAATGAATAGCACTGAGCCAGGAAGGCCAATGTTGTTCCAGCAGCAGGAAGTGTGATAGCGTCGAGTAGGACGTTGGGCACAAGATTAGATATTTGGCGGTTGCTTTACCTGAAACACTACTCGGGTAGTGTCCCTCACCCCTCCTCCTCCTTTTACCAAAATAAAAGTTATGTGCGTCGGTTGGTAAGGTGGTAAGTGTTTTCCTTTGTGTTTCGTTTTGTCAGCGGATTGTTTGGGAATTTAAAATAGTGGGAATGGAGTTTAGGAGAGTTGAATGTTTCTCCTGCAGTATGTGGGAGGTAAGGGTCACCTATAGTGTCCCCGCTGATCTCATTTGTGGGATGTTCTCCCAACGCAAGCTCCACAACAACGAAATTATGAAACTGGAACTGGAGTTGGATGATCTACGGATTATTCAGAAGGTGGACGGGGTTATTGAGAGGAGTTACAAGCAGGTAGTTACTCCACAGCCACATGACAAAGGCAGATGTGTTACTGTCAGGAGTAGGAAATGGAACCGGCAGGCAGTGCAGGGATCTCCTGTGGTGGTTCCCTTCAACAACAAGTGTAGCATTTTGGATACTGTTGGGGAAGACACACCAGGGGTAAGCAATGTGGCACAGGTCTCTGAGGCAGAGTCTGGAGCTGCTGCTCAGAAGGGAAGGAGGGAAATGGCGCAGAGCTTTAGTCATTGGGGCTCCATAGTTACAGGGAAAGATAGAAGGTTTTGTGGAAATCAGAGGGACTCGTGATTAGTTTGTTGCCAGTTACCAGTGTTTGTATTGTCTCTGATCATATTTTTGGGATTGTTGAAGAGGAGGGGGAGCAGCCCCAAGTTCTGGTACACATAGACACCAATGACATAGGTGGAAAAAAAGGTGGGTATCTAATGCAGAAATTCATGGAGCTGGGGTGGAAACTTAGAGCTAGACAAAACAGAGTTGTTGTATCTGGTTTGTTGCCCGAGCATGTGCTTGTGAAGCGAAGAATAGAAAGAGGAGTTGAACACATGGCTATAGGGTTGGTGCATGAAGGATGGTTTTGGGTTCTTGTATAATTGGAGCTCTTTCTGGGGAAGAATAGACCTCTACAAACCGGATGTTCTTCGCCTGAACCATACCGGTACCAAAGTTTTGGGGGAGGTGGTGGAATTTGCTAATGCTCTTCGGGGGGTTTAAACTAATGCTGCAATGGGGGTGGATGTTCTTCACCTGAACCATACCGGTACCAATATTTTGGGGGTGGTGGTGGAATTTGCTAATGCTCTTCGGGGGGTTTAAACTAATGCTGCAATGGGGGTGAGATCCTGAATTGCAGTTCCAGTGTACCGGAGGTTGAGCGTAATGAGCTCAGGGAATAGGTTTACAAGTTCACGAGTGGGCACCGGCAATCAGCATGTTGGATTGAAATGTGTGTACTTCAATGTCAGGTGCATCCGGGGTAAGGCTGGGGAATTTGCAGCATGAGTTGGTACCTGAGATTTCGGTGTTGTGGCCATTTCAGAGACATGGCTAGAGCAGGGACAGGAATGGTTGTTACAGGTTCTGGGATTTACAAGTTTCAGCAAGAACATAGAAGATGGTTAAAGACGGGGTGTGGCGTTGTTAGTCAAGCGTAGTATTACAACAGCTGAAATAATGTTTGAGGATTCATCCACTGAGATAGCATGGGCTGAAGTTAGAAACAGGAAAGGAGAGGTCACCCTGCTGGGAGGGTTCTATAGGCCTCCGAATAGTTCCAGAGATGTCGAGGAAAGGATAGCAAAGATGATTCTCGATAGGAGCGAGAGTAACAGGGTAGTTGTTATGGGGGACTTTAACCTCCCCAATATTGACTGGGAATACTATGTTCTCATTTGATGTGACGGCACGGTTCACCTCTATCGGCAAAACCCGAGCCGGAGAAAAAATAGCCAACCTGCTGGACATACAGAACAAACAACAGGACGTTGAACCTATCAAAAAAGACGGCATACTCAAAGTACTGGACCTGTGCCTCACAACACACTTCACATTCAACAACCAAATATATGACCAAATCAACAGCACACCCATGGGCTCACCCATCTCTGGACTCATTGCAGAAGCGGTAATGCAAAGATCAGAACAAACAGTCTTACCGCAAATTCAACCCAAACTCTGGGTCAGATATGTGGTTGACACATTTGTAATCATTAAAAACACAGAAATAGAGAACACTCACTAGATCCTCAACGCCACACTCACAGGAATCCGACTCTCTAGAGAGGAAGAAAATGACAACCAACTCCCATTCCTGGACGTGATGGTACAGAGAACACCGAACGGAGAATTCACCACAAATGTATTCAGGAAAGCCACACACTCAGACCAAGTCCTGAACTACGAAAGCAACCGCCCCAACGCACACAAAAGAAGGTGTAACAAGACGCTATTCAAAAGGGTCACAACACCAGAACACCAGAACTGCAAAAAGAGGAAGAACACCTATACAATGCATTCACCAAAATCGGATACCCCTGCAATTTCATCAACAGATGCGTAAGGGAAAGACAATGGAACGAGGACATGCCGCAACCCAAAGGACTAGCCACACTACCGTACATCAAGAGCATTTCCGAACTGACAGCAAGACTACTGCGACCACTAAGACTCAAAACAGCACACAAATCAACAGCCACTCTCAGACAACGACTCACCAGAACGAAGGACCCGATACCCAGCATGAGCAAAACCAATATAGTGTACAAAATCCCATGCAAGTACTGCACAAAACACTACATAGGACAAACAGGAAGTCAGCAACAATCCGCATCCATGAACACCAACTAGCCACGAAACGACACGATAGGCTATCCTTTGTAACCACACATGCAGATGAAACGCAACATGAATTCGATTGGGACAACACTACTATTATAGGACCAGCCAAACAGAGAACAGCCAGGGAATTCCTAGAGGCATGGCACTCATCCACAGATTCAATCAATAAGTACATCGACCTGGACACAGTATACCAACCACTGCAACGGACAGCTGGAACGGACAACCGGAAGCGGCAGATTCAAACCAGTGCAAATGCCAGAGGAAAGATCACAGAGGCGCTTCACAGGAGGCTCCCAAGCACTGAGGATGTCACCTAGACAGGGGACGAAACGTCTGCAACACAAATTCCCAGCTCGGTGAACAGAACCACAACAATGAGCAGCACCCGAGCGACAAATCTTCTCACAAACTTTCTATGTTCTATGTTCTATGTTCTCAATTCCTTTGTTCTCCAGAAAACAATCCAGGTCTGTCCACTTTATCCCCAAAGCAAGCCATCTCCAGCAGGAAGACCGTACTGGTGAATGTCCATTGCACCCTCCCCAGATTCATCACATTCTGCCTATCATGTGGATTGAGACCTGAACAGAATATCTTGGGTGAGCCCGAAGCAATGGTTTACAACAGTTCCAACATATACATTCTGCTTTTCATCTCTATGCCCAGACTGATCAAAGCAAGTGCATCACATACGTTACTAATGAGCTGGTGTTGGTTGAATAAGTGTCTGATGTGCTCCGGTAAGATGGAGGCCCTTTTGTAATTGGGCCACTCTAGACCTTGTTTGTCGACTGTGCCTGCACAAAAGATCGACCTTTCACTGGAGGAGGCATAGGGAGGGGTGTCATTTTCGATACTGTGGTCAATTAAACATTCAATATTCAGACTGTTATTAATGTTGATAAGATTAGAGTGGTGCTGGAAATGCACAAAGGTCAGGCAAAATCCGTGGAACAGGAAAATCGTCATTTCAGGCAAGAGCCATTCATCAGGATAATGTGGATAAGGCTAGTCCTTGAGTGAAAATGTTAGATTGCAGGGAGGCTCCATTAAAATAAAACAAACTAGATTGGAGGAACCTATTTGAGGATAAGTTCACATCTTACATGTGGGAGTCTTTAAAATGTCAGTTGATCACAGCGCAGGTCTGGCAGTCTGCGGTGCCTTTTGCAAAGAAACATAAACAGGGACCAGGGAATCCTTGTATACGAATCATAAAGTATTGGTTTGCAGGTGCATCAGGTAGTTAAGAAAGCAAATAGAATATTGTCCTTCATTGCTGGCGGGATGAAGATTAAAATAAGGAGGTTATGCTTCAGCTGCGTGGGGTGCTATTGAGACCACACTTGGAGAACTTGACTGGTATGTACCCGCACTGAAAGGGATGCAGAGGAAGTCCACTTGGTTGATTCCTGATTTGGGAGGGTTGGCTTACAAAAAGAGATTAAGTAGACTGGGACTGCACTCATTGGAATTGAGAACAATGAAGGGGAATCTTCTTGAAACATATTCGACTATGAAGGGAATAGATAAGGTCGAAGCAGGAATGTTGCATTTGAGGGTGGGTGAAACTACAGAATGGGTGGCATAGCCTCAAAATAAAGGGAAGCATATTTAGGCCTGAATTGAGGAAGAACTTCTGCACCTAAAGAATTGTGATTCTTTGGAGTTCCCGGTGTAACGAGGCAGTCGAGACTGCACGACTATTATAGGACCAGCCAAACAGAGAACAGTCAGGGAATTCCTAGAGGCATGGCACTCATCCACAGATTTAATCAATAAGTACATCGACCTGAACCCAATATACCGACCACTGCAACGGACAGCTGGAACTGACAACCGGAAGCGGCAGATTCAAACCAGTGCAAATGCCGGAGGAAAGATCACAGAAGCGCTTCACAGGAGGCTCCCAAGCACTGAGGATGTCACCTTTACAGGGGACGAAACGTCTGCAACACAAATTCCCAGCTCAGTGAATGGAACCACAACAATGAGCAGCACCCGAGCGACAAATCTTCTCACAAACTTTCTATGTTCTATGTTCTCAATTCCTTTGTTCTCCAGAAAACAATCCAGGTCTGTCCACTTTATACCAAAGCAAGCCATCTCCAGCAAGAACACCGTACTGGTGAATGTCCATTGCACCCTCCCCAGATTGATCACATTCTGCCTATCATGTGGATTGAGACCTGCACAGAATATCTTGGGTGAGCCCGAAGCAATGGTTTACAACAATTCCATCATAAACATCCTGCTTTTCATCTCAATGCCCAGACTGATCAAAGCAAGTGCATCACATAAGTTACTAATGAGCTGGTGTTGGCTGAATACGTGTCTGATGTGCTCCGGTAAGATGGAGGCCCTTTTGTAATTGGGCCGCTCTAGACATTGTCGACTGCGCCTGCACAAAAGGTCGACCTTTTACTGGAGGAGGCATAGGGAGGGGTGTCATTTTCGATACTGTGGTCAATTAAACACAAATATTCAGATTGTTATTAATGTGGATAAGATTAGAGTGGTGCTGGAAATGCACAAAGGTCAGGCAAAATCCGTGGAACAGGAAAATCGTCATTTCAGGCAAGAGCCATTCATCAGGATAATGTGGATAAGACTAGTCCTTGATTGAAAATGTTAGATTGCATGGAGGCTCCATTAAAAAAAAACTAGATTGGAGGAACGTATTTGAGGATAAGTTCACATCTAACATGTGGGAGTCTTTAAAAGGTCAGTTGATCACAGCGCAGGTCTGGCAGTCTGCGGTGCCTTTTGCAAAGAAACATAAACAGGGACCAGGGAATCCTTGTATACGAATCATAAAATATTGGTTTGCAGGTGCATCAGGTAGTTAAGAAAGCAAATGGAATATTGTCCTTCATTGCTAGAAGGATGAAGATTATAATAAGAAGGTTATGCTTATTGAGTGGGGTGCTATTGAGACCACACTTGGAGAACTTGACTGGTATGTACCCGCACTGAAAGGGATGCAGAGGAAGTCCACTTGGTTGATTCCTGATTTGGGAGGGTTGGCTTACAAAAAGAGATTAAGTAGACTGGGACTGCACTCATTGGAATTGAGAACAATGAAGGGGAATCTTCTTGAAACATATTCGACTATGAAGGGAATAGATAAGGTCGAAGCAGGAATGTTGCATTTGAGGGTGGGTGAAAGTACAGAATGGGTGGCATAGCCTCAAAATAAAGGGAAGCATATTTAGGCCTGAATTGAGGAAGAACTTCTACACCTAAAGAATTGTGATTCTTTCGAGTTCCCGGTGTAACGAGGCAGTCGAGACTGCCGCATTGAATGCTTGTCTTTATAAATATAGATTTTTCAACAATAAAGGAATTAAGGATTCTGGTGAACCGATGTGTAAATGGAGCTGAGCTCACGATAAGATACGTCATGACCTTATTGAAAGAGTAGACTTGTCCGGTCAGATGGCCTACTCCTGCTCCTATTACTTATGTTCCCATGTTCTTATTCTCCTGTGATGATGAAAGAAGCGGATAACTAAATTTGGGAACCCTGGTAGATAAATGATATTGAATGTTATTTCAGAAAGATAAACGAAACATATGTAATATTTAGGAATGTGAATTCAGACAAAGCTGTTGTGGGATATACAGGAAGCACAAAGCTCTGTCCTTGACAAGTCGGATTGTAGAGAATCTCAAAATATTTTATTTGTATGTTAGGAGACAGAAAGTAAGTAGAGAACAGACTTTTCCATTCTAGGGCAAAGGGCCGATTGCATGAGTGGAGCCAGAGTAAATTGGTAAGATTCTTAATTGACTACTTCTTATATGTATTCAACAAGGAGAAGGATGTGAATGATGCTAAGATCAGGGAAGTGTTGAGGGCCTTTTAAAGAAACCTTTAGGAAAATAGGAGAGGCGAAGGCCCAGTGGTGTTATTGATAGACTGTGAATCTGAAGATCTGGATCCCATTCAAGACCTTTAGGTCTCGAGGTCGGCCAAAGAATCAACGCAATGTGGTCTGTAAAGAGCAAGGTTATCAGTTTAATAAGATAAGGCAGTCTGATGCAATTCTGCCCAGCAACGCAGAGATGGTGAACTGCACCGTGGCGAAATTGTGCAATTACAAATCAAACATAAGGATTTTATATGTTTTTGAGGGGCAGTCCAGCCTTAATTACCACAAAAGAGCAAACATTTGCAACGTGGTGTGATGATTGACAACAGGCTAATTCAATGATATTCCTTGGGAAAGAGATCTTAACACAGTGACATGACTGACTGGAGGCTAATTCAACGATATTTCCTGGGAAAGATTTCTTGTTTCACTTAAATTACCATCTTATGTGAGCAGTTCATGGTTGTTCGAATTGTCAATTAATGTGTCAGCATTCATTTTATGAAAACTCTGTTGTTTGCCTAGTCATCTATTTCAGCTAAATCAGCCAAGCAGCG
>NC_057755.1:7453311-7462023 GCF_004010195.1 Chiloscyllium plagiosum | reverse complement strand
CTCTTGCGCACCTTGACACTTGCTCTCAATGTCATCCCCTCGGACCCCTGCTGCGTGCTGCACCTTCCCGCCAACGCCGGGCCCCGATCACACCACATGGTGTCAGAATTTGGGAGTCGCAGCAACCGTAGCTGCCCACCAGCTTTTCTTACTCGCGAGCGACATTTCAGAAAAACAAGAGAAGGTCAACTGTGCTACGTTGCTGCATGCTGCTGGGGATGAAGCTATCTCGGGGTTCAGTCGTTTTGATTTTGATGACTTGAAAGAGAGATTTCGAGAACACTGTGAGCTAGGACAAAAATCATCGGGACGTATTTAAGGCACATGCTTTTCATCAGACTGCAAGGGCAGGCGGAATCGATAGGTACGTATGTGACTGACCGGAAAAACGAGGCAAAGGACTGTGAGTTTCAGCCATTTTCCGATTCACGGAGCCGCGACAGAATCGTGTGTGCTATCACGAATGACTGAGTCAGAGGCAGGTTACTCAGAGAGTCAATTCTCACTGGGAAAAGCAAAGAGACAGCACTAACTCGACAACAGCACGTGAGAAAACGTAGAACAAACAAACCAATGTTTGCTGACCGGAACTGGCCTGGAAAGATAGTAAGGCAGGTAGGAGCACTGCAGATTATCCGGCACCTGGGCTGTGTACGCAGGGACTGGCACAACACCCCCTTGCCTTCTTTTGCACTTAGAATGCTGCCAGTTCTGGCTGAGGCAGCAAAGTCAGTCTCACACAAGCAGCGTGTGCCAGCTGTCTGTGACAACAAATTCCAAAGACTCACAACCCTCTGAGAGAAGACGTTTCTCCTGATCTCACTCTTAAATTGGTGCCTCTTTATTCTGTTCAGTTCTAGACACTCCCATGAGGGAAAATGTCCTCTCAGCATTTACCCTGTCGAGCCACGTAAGAATCCAATATGTTTCAATAAGATTGTGTCTCATTCATTTAAACTCAGGATCTACACTCATCTGGAGGTAGGGTTTACCGGGCTCAGTTTTACTGAAAAGCTGACCTCCGGCTAGTTCAGCAAATAGGTCGTTGAGCAAAGGGAAAGGAAACCGCCTAGCACACACCAGCAGGTGAACTGTTGCAGCATGATATTGCGGCTCCGGAACTCAATCCCTCCCCCAATGAAACCTAACACACCGTATGCCTTCTTAACAGCACTATCCACCTGGGTGGCAACTTTCAGGGATCTATGTACATGGATTCCAAGATCCCTCTGCACATCCACACTACCAAGAATCTTTCCACTGACCCAGTAATCTTCCTTCCTGTTATTCTTCCCAAAGTGCATCACCTCACATTTAGCTGCATTGAACTCCATTTGCCACCTCTCAGCCCAATTCTGCAGTTTATCCAAATCCCCCTGCAACCTGCAACATTCTTCCACACTGTCTACTACTCCACCGACTTTAGTGTCATCTGCAAATTTACTAATCCATCCACCTATGTCTGTGTCTGATAAAAATGACAATCAGCAGTGGTCCCAAAACAGATCCTTGTGGCACACCCCTAGTAAATTCCCCATAACTGCCACACCCTTACTTCAATACCTGTAATATCCTGTTTGATGCAATCCCCAAATGCACAACTATTGTTTTGATGGTTTGTACACAATTCCCACGAATGTCTTTCCTTTTCCGTTTAATTTTCCACAGCTCTACTCTGACTGATTCTACATCGTCTAGGCCAAAGTCCTTCCATAGCGTTGTGTTAACCTCTTCCTTAACCAACAAATTCCACTGAGCCCCTTTCCTTTCCATCTATCTATCCTGAAGATTGAATGTTTGTGAATGTTGAGTTCTATCCTTTGTCAGGCTGGAGCCTGGTCTCTGTGATCCCAATTGCTCTATGTCATTAATAACTCTCTGTGCCGTTAAATCATCCACGTTATTAGAAATGCTCCTATCATTGAGATGCAGCACCTTCAGGTTCATTTTCTTTTTGACTTCTATTGCCCTTTTAGAGTAATGTTGTAATGTGACCCTTTTTGGATTTTATCTTTTATCGCTCTGCCTTCCATTTTTACCGTTCCCCTACTGCCTTTGGTTTATGTTACCGTGTTCCTTCCCTCCGACTTCCTGAGCTGGTTTCCCTCCCCCTGCAGTATTAGCTAAAACCACCTTCAGACCTCCTCAAAGAGCCAAGATGAGGCTTCGCTGAGGTGTACAGTCTCCCTTGACAACATCCAGCCCTTCCTACTCCCCACTACCAAACAGCCAAAAATAACCCGTGTCTACCAAGAGCAATTGAGTCATCTGGAACAACATGGAACAGAATAGTTTGAAAGATAATCAGCAGTGAGGAGGGACAGCCCCAAATTTACGGTGCCTGAGAGAGTATATTGGGAATGTGGTTCAAGTGAGAACTCAGTGAAAAGGTGGAAAGAGGTGTTTCAGTTAAATCTTCGCAACAAGTGACGTTTGCTGGGTAGGGAGTTTGGGGTAAGATGAGGAAGAGATGTTCTATATTTCTTCTATTCTTTTGTAGTAAGCTCATTGATTGGTGCAGTTCTATTACTAGATAACTGTTTTGAAATTGTTGTAAATTTTTAAAAAGTATTAATTTAAAAGAAGCATATCATTGGATTTATTAGAAAAACATGACAAAAGTTAGATAAGAAGCCCAAAACAAAATAAAATTAATGAAAGGAAATAAAAGTTAAGAATTGGCAGCTCAGTTGGATCGAGTGGAATGTGTGACCTGACATATGTAGGAGACCAAGGGCACCACTGGTGTCGAGCTGATCACTTTTGAAGCAATTGCATCCAGAAAGAAACTGTAGAAACTTGCACTCTGGGTTTCAGAGTGGAGGCTGGAGACACTGGTATATCTGTCAGGCTGAGAGTTACATGGATAGCACACTTCAAGGGATGGTCACACGACAGGCAAAGAATATGGAGGCAGATAAGAAATGGATGACTACTAGGCAGTCCAAGGGAGAGAAGCAGATAACTCAAGAGTATGTTCCTCACCTCAAGTTCTGCATAGAAGATGGTTTGAGAATTTTGAAAATCCCACCAAATCTTCAGGCAAATTGAAAACTTTGCTCTCAGCTTGATGTTTAATGTCATTGATTGCTTCCTTTCCTCTCACCTAACATATTGGCAATTGTGGTCCTGTCTTGTGGAAAGTGTAGCATCTCTAAAGTGCCAGTCTTTACCTCTTGGTCATGGCAGAGGTGGATCTAATGGTTGTTATCTTTGACCTGATATTGAGACAAATCCCAATTGTTTATAAGGAACAGTTTATTTTCCTGATGTTAGAACATAGAACAGTACAGCACAGAACCGGCCCTTCAGCCCACGATGTTGTGCCGACCATTGATCCTCATGTATGCACCCTCAAATTTCTATGACCATATGCATGCCCAGCAGTCTCTTAAAAGTCTCCAATGACCCTACCTCCACAACTGCTGCTGGCAACGCATTCCATGCTCTCACAACTCTCTGTGTAAAGAACCCGCCTCTGACATCCCCTCTATACTTTCCTCCAACCAGCTTAAAACTATGACCCCTCGAGTTAGTCATTTCTGCCCTGGGAAATAGTCTCTGGCTATCGACTCTATCTATGCCTCTCATTATCTTGTATACCTCAATTAGGTCCCCTCTTCTCCTTTTCTCGAATGAAAAAAGTCCGA
The DNA here is from genome assembly GCF_004010195.1 of Chiloscyllium plagiosum. Taxonomy (NCBI): domain Eukaryota; kingdom Metazoa; phylum Chordata; class Chondrichthyes; order Orectolobiformes; family Hemiscylliidae; genus Chiloscyllium; species Chiloscyllium plagiosum. The sequence continues at coordinate 7,458,373 of NC_057755.1, read as the reverse complement.
GCTCAGTCAACCTCTCTTCATAACATAAACCCTCCAGTCCAGGCAGCATCCTGGTAAACCTCCTCTGAACCCTCTCCAAAGCATCCACATCTTTCTTATAATAGGGTGACCAGAACTGGACGCAGTATTCCAAGTGCGGTCTAACCAAAGTTTTATAGAGCTGCAACAAGGTTTCATGGCTCTTAAACTAAACCCTCCTGTTAATGAAAGCCAAAAAATGTGTTACCCTCCTCTTTACAGCTACTGACTGATTCACAGTCACTTTCACTTTTGATCACTTTGTAACCATTTGTTGGCAGATATTTAATATTAAATATTGTACCAAGCATGTGGCAGCTCTGGTTCTAGGAATGGTAACTGTGCTGAGTTGTTTAAAGAACATGTTTCAGTATTTTATGCTAACAAGTTGGCTGAAGAATTTTCTTTGTTTTTGTGATGTACAATCCATATTCAATCAATGAATTTTGGAGAGAAATTTAATTTGTCTGCCATTTTATAACACCATGTCTTCGATTTGCCCTGATTCTGCTTCTCAATATTTTCACTGTCAAACATATTTTAGTGACCAGAAGAGCCCGCAAGAGACTCCAGGCTCACAGCAAAGGGGAGAGCCCCAGTGCTGCAGAAATGGAGAACCAACGAAGATGTTATTTTACTGTTGCTTATTTCAGTAAATCTCCTTATATCATGTGCAATGTTAATGTTTTATTGCATATGGAACCAGATGTGGTTTATTGGGATGTCATTATGGGTTTTTTGGTTTGGGTTGGAACTAAGTTTCATGCTGCAGCTCCTCAGTTGCTATATGAGCACTGGGATTTATACCATGACCCAAACAAAGTTCAGAGAGCAGCTGTAGATTATCCGGTTACTCTAATTCTCCAAGTAGTTCGTCAATGACTAGCACTGAGTCAGGAAGGCCAATGTTGTTCCAGCAGCAGGAAGTGTGATAGCGTTGAGCAGGAGGTTGATCACAAGATTACATATGTGGCAGTTGCTTTACCTGAAACACTACTCGGGTAGTGTCCCTCACCCATCCTCCTCCTTTAACCAAAATAAAAGTTCTGTGCGTCAGTTAGTAAGGTGGTAAGTGTTTTCTTTTGTGTTTCATTTTTTCAGCGGATTGTTTGGGAATTTAAAATAGTGGGAATGGAGTTTAGGAGAGTTGAATGTTTCTCCTGCAGTATGTGGGAGGTAAGGGTCACCTATAGTGTCCCTGCTGATTTCATTTGTGGGAAGTTCTCCCAACTTAAGCTCCACAACAACTACATTATGGAACTGGAACTGGAGTTGGATGATCTACGGATTATTCAGAAGGTGGAGGGGGTTATTGAGAGGAGTTACGAGCAGGTAGTTACTCCACAGCCACATGACAAAGGCAGATGTGTTACCGTCAGGAGTAGGAAATGGAACCGGCAGGCAGTGCAGGGATCTCCTGTGGTGGTTCCCTTCAACAACAAGTGTAGCATTTTGGATACTGTTGGGGAAGACACACCAGGGGTAAGCAATGTGGCACAGGTCTCTGAGGCAGAGTCTGGACCTGCTGCTCAGAAGGGAAAGGGTAAGAGGAGCAGAGCTTTAGTCATTTGGGACTCCATAGCTATGGGGACAGATAGGAGGTTTTGAGGGAATGAGGGAGACTCATGATCGACTTGTTGCCTCCCAGGTGCCAGGGTTCATGATGTCTCTGCATTTTTGGGATCCTTGAGGGGGAACGGGGAGCAGCCTCAAGTCGTGGTCCACATAGGCACCAATGACATAGGAAGGAAGAGAGATGGGGAACTAAAGCAGACATTCAGGGAGGTGGGGTTTAAGCTTAGAGTTGGAACAGACAGAGTTGTTATCTCTGGTTTGTTGCCCATGTCACATGCTAGTGAGGCAAGGAATAGGGAGAGAGCAGAGTTGAACACATGGCTACAGGGATGGGGCAGGATGGAGGGTTTTGGATTCTTGGATAATTGGAGCTCTTTCTGGGGTAGGTGGGACCTCTACAAACAGAATGGTCTTCACCTGAACCAGAAGGTACCAATATCCGGGGGTGGGGGGGGGGGGTTACTGGTTCATGCTTTTCAGGAGGGTTTAAACTAATGCAGCAAGGGGAATAGCAACCTGAATTGTTCTTCCAGTGTACATGAGGTTGAGGGTAGTGAGGTCAGCGATAGGTTTACAAGGTCGTGAGAGGACACCGACAATCAGGATATTGGTTTGAAATATGTGTAGTTCAATGCCAGGAACATCTGGAATAAGGTGTGTGAACCTGCAGCATGGCTGGTACCAGGGAGTTCGATGTTGTGGCCATTTCAGAGACATGGCTAGAGGAGGGACAGGAATGGTTGTTGCAGATTCCTGGATTTAGATGTTTTAACAAGCACAGGGAAGTTGGTAAAAGAGGCGAGAGTGTGGCATTGTTAATCAAGGGTAGTAATACAGCAGCTGAGATAACATCTGAGGACTGACAGTTAGAAACAGGAAAGGAGAGGTCACCCTCCTGGGACGTTTCTATAGGCCTCTGAATGGTTCCAGAGACGTAGAGGAAAGGATAGCAAAGATGATTCTCGATAGGAGCGAGAGTAACAGGGTAGTTGTTGTGGGGGACTTTAACCGCCCCAATATTGACTGGGATTTCTATAGTTGAAGTAGATTACTTACAGTGTGGAAACAGGCCCTTCAGCCCAACAAACCCACACCGACCCGCCGAAGCGCACCACCCAGACCCATTCCCCTACACTTACCCCTGCACCTAACACTACGGGCAATTTAGCATGGCCAATTCACATAACCTGCACATCTTTGGACTGTGGGAGAAACCGGAGCACCCGGAGGAAACCCACGCAGACACGGGGAGAATGTGCAAACTCCACACAGACAGTCGCCTGAGGCGGGAATTGAACCCGGGTCTCTGGTGCTGTGAGGCAGCAGTGCTAACCACTGTGCCACCATGCTGCCCACGGGTCAGATTTTGTCCAATGTGTGCAGGAGGTTTTCCTGACACAGTCTGTCGACAGGCCAACAAGGGGCCACATTGCATTTGGTACTGGGGAATGAACCCGGGCTAGGTGTTAGACTTGGAGATGGTGAGCACTTTGGTGACAGTGACCATAATTCGGTTATGTTTACAATAGCAATGGGCAGGAATAGTATATACCGCAGGGAAAGAGGTATAACTGGGGCAAAAGCAATTATGATGGCAAGATGTAGGATGCATAGGATGGGGTAGGAAACTGCAGGGGATGGACACAGTTGAAATGTGGTGCTTATTCAAGGAACAGCTACTGTGGTCCTTGATAAGTATATACCTATCAGGCAGGGAGGAAGTTGTCGAGAGAGAGAGAGAGCCATGGTTTACTAAAGAAGTTGAAGCTCTTGTCAAGAGGAAGAATAAGGCTTATGTGAGGATGAGGTGTGAAAGCTCAGTTAGGAGGCTTGAGTGACATAAGTTAGCCAGAAAAGATCTAAAGAGAGGGCTAAGAAGAGCCAGGAGGGGACATGAGAAGCTGTTGGTGGATAGGATCAAGGAAAACCAGAAGGCCTTCTATAGCTATATCAGGAATAGAAGAATGACTACAGTAAGATTAGGACATATCAAAGATAGTAGTGGAAAGTTGTGTGTGGAATCTGAGGACATGGGGAAGCACTTAATGAATACTTTTTGTTAGTATTCACATTGGAAAAGGGCAATGTTAGTGAGAATACAGAGATACAGGCCATTAGATTAGATGGGATTGAGGTTGACAAAGAGGAGGTTTTAGCAATTTTGGAAGATCTGAAAATAGATAAGTCCCCTGGGCCAGATGGGATTTATCCTGGGATTCTCTGGGAAGCCAGGGAGAAGATTGCAGAGCCTTTGGCTTTGATGTTTATGTCATCATTGTCTACAGGAATAGTGCCAGAAGACTGGAGGATAGCAAATGTTGTCCCCTTGTTCAAGAAGGAGAGTAGAGCCAACCCTGGCAATTATAGACCAGAGAGCCTTACTTCGGATATGGGTAAGGTATTGGAAAAGGTTATAAGAGCTAGGATTTATAATCATCTGGAAAGGAATAAGTTGATTAGGGATAGTCAACACGGTTTTGTGAAGGGTAGGTCGTGCCTCACTGAACTTATTGAGTTCTTTGAGAAGGTGACCAAACAGGTGGATGAGGGTAAAGTGGTTGATGTGGTGTGTATGGATTTCAGTAAAGTGTTCGATAAGGTTCCACATGGTAGGCTATTTGATCTGAAATTGGCTAGCTGAAAGAAGACAGAGGATGGTGGCTGATGAGAAATGTCCATCCTGGAGCTCAGTTACCAGTGGTGTGCCACAAGGATCTGTTTTGGGGCCACTGCTGTTTGCCATTTTTATAAATGACCTGGATGTGGGGGTAGAAGGATGGGTTAGTACATTTGCAGATGACACTAAGGTAGGCAGAGTTCTGGACAGTGCCGAAGGATGTTGTGGGTTACAGAGAGACATAGATAAGCTGCAGAGCTGGGCTGTGAAGTAGCAAACGGAGTTTAATGCGGAAAAGTGTGAGGTAGTTAACTTCAGAAGAAGTAACAGGAATGCAGAGTACTGGGCTAATGGTAAAATTCTTGGCAGTGTAGATGAACAGAGAGATCTCGGTGTCCAGGTGCATAATTCCCTGAAAGTTGCCACCCAGGTTGATAGGATTGTTAAGAAGGCATATGATGTGTTGGTGTTTATTGGTACAGGGATTGAGTTTCGGAGCCATGAGGTCATGCTTCAGCTGTACAAGACACTGGTGCGGCCGCACCTGGAGTATTGTGTACAGTTCTGGTCACCACAACGGTAGTAGATTCGCCAACTTTAAGTGCATTTAAGTTATCATTGGACAAGCATATGGATGTACATGGAATAGTGTAGGTGGGTTGGGCTTCAGATTAGTATGACAGGCAGCACAACATCGAGGGCCGAAGGGCCTGTACTGTGCTGTAATGTTCTATGTTCTAAGTCACCTCTCAACCTTCTTCTCTCCAACGAAAACAGCCTCAAGTCCCTCAGCCTTTCCTCATAAGACCTTCCCTCCAGACCAGGCAACATCCTGGTAAATCTCCTCTGCAC
>NC_057755.1:7448193-7452055 GCF_004010195.1 Chiloscyllium plagiosum | reverse complement strand
CACTGGTCTGTAATTACCAGGGTTGTCTCTACTACCCTTTTTGAACAAGGGAACCACATTTGCTATCCTCCAGTCCTCAGGCACTATTCCTGTAGACAATGATGACTTGAAGATCAATGCCAAAGGCTCGGCAATCTCTTCCCTTGCTTCCTAATCGAGATGTATAAGACAATCAGAGGGTAAGATAGGGTGGACAGTGAGAGCCTTTTTCCTCAGATGGTGAAGGCTGAAATGAGCGGACGGAGCTTTAAACTGAGGGCTGGTTGATTGAGGACAGATGTCGGGGTAGTTTCTTCACTCAGAGAGTAGTAGGGGCATGAAATGGCCTGCCTGCAACAGTTGTGGACACGCTGGTGTTAAGGGCATTTAAATGGGTGTTGTACATACGTATGGATAATAATGGAACAGTGTTGGTTAGATGGGCTTCAGATTATTTTCACAGGTCGGAGCAACATCCAGGGCCGAAGGGCCTGTACTGTGCTGTAATGTTCTTTGTTCTGTGTTCTAATTTACAGCATTTTCTCATGTTATTATATATTTCTATTGGAATAAAAGACTTGTCACTGTGGTAATATGGCGGGGTGATTACCTGTCACTGTGGTAACAGGAGAGACTGGGACTCTGTCTATGGTGAATAGGTATGGGAACTGTCACTATGGAAACCTGATGAGTTGCCTGCATGGACCAGGATAGCCCTATCTTTCAAAGTCATTCAACTATTTTGGCAAATTTGGCTCAGACAGCACTTATTGTTCTAGTTACCCCTTGAGAAGGTAGTGATGGGCTGTCTTTGAACCATGTGATATCGATAAGCCAAGTGGGACAGGTAGGGAGCGGATATTCTAGGATTTTGACACAATGAAACTAAAGGAATGGCCCATATATTTCCCAGTCAGGATGGTGAGTGGCTTGGAAGGAAGCTTGCAGAGAGGTGGTTTTCCCATGTATCTGCTGCCCTTGTCTTTCAAGATGGAAGTGGTTGTGGGTGTGCAAGGTGCTGCCTGAGGGTCTTTGGCAATTTTCTGCAGAGCATTTGTGGATGGTACTCACCACTGCTACTGAGCATCAGTGGTGGAGGAAGGGGATATTTGTGGATGTGGTGCCCATCAAGTACCTGCTTTGTTCTGAATGGTATCGAGCTTTTTGATTGATTTAGGGTGTAGGTTTGCTCACTGAGCTGTAGGTTTGATATCCAGACGTTTCATTACCTGGCTAGGTAACATCATCAGTGGCGACCTCCAAGTGAAGGGAAGCTGTTGTCTCCTGCTTTCGATTTATATCTTTCTCCTGGATGGGGTTCCTGGGGTTTGTGGTGATGTCATTTCCTGTTCATTTTCTGAGGGGTTGATAGATGGTGTCTAGATCTATCTATTTGTTTATAGCGTTGTGGTTGGAGTGGCAGGCCCCTAGGAATTCTCTGGCATGTCTTTGCTTAGCCTGTCCCAGGATAGATGTGTTTCCCATGGTGGTTTTTTTACCTCCGTGTGTAGGGCTACGAGGGAGAGAGGGTCGTGTCTTTTTGTGGCTAGCTGGTGTTCATGTATCCTGGTGGCTAACTTTCTTCCTGTTTGTCCTACGTAGTGTTTGTGGCAGTCCCTGCATGGAACTTTGTAGATGACGTTGGTTTTGTCCATGGGTTGTACTGGGTTTTTTAAGTTTGTTAGTTTTTGTTTGAGAGTGTTGGTGGGTTTGTGTGCTACTAGGATTCCGAGAGGTCTCAGTCGCCTGGTTGTCATTTCTGAGACTTCTTTGATTGATGTCGGAGCTGCACACATCCACGACAAGTGGCAACTATCACAGAGTCGTTACAGTTAATGCTTTATTGCATATGGAACAGGCCATTCAGCCCATTCAGTCCATAAAAACATCCTTCAGGGATGTGCAGGCTAAGTGGATTATCTTGGGAAAAGCAAGGTTGCATGGATAGAGTGAGGGTGGGGGCGGTTGGGTTTGGATGGAATGCATTTCGAAAAGTTATTGTGGGATCGATGGGCCAAATGGGTGGCTTCCACATTGTTGGTCTCACACTGACTCTCGGACCAGCGTCCCATCCAGACCGCTCCAGCCCTTTAACCCTCCATTCCTCATGGCTAACCAGTTTAACCTGCACATCTTTGGAGTTTGGGAGGAAATCCATGCAGACAGGGGGAGGATGTTCAAACTTCACACAGACAGGCGCCTGATGGTGCGATTGAACCCAAGTCCCTGATACTGTGAGGCAGCAATGCTAACCACTGAGCCAGATGTGCTTGTATACGTATACAAACTTTTATATCTTCGACCTGAGAGAACAGGGTGGAAGAGAGAATAAACAGTTCAGACGTGGAGGGTCAAAGGGCTTGTTCCTGGGCTGTACAATTTCTTTGTTAAACAGGGTGGGAGGGCTCTTTGATGATGTTGGTTGCTTTCCCGAGGCAGTGAGAAGTATAGATGGGGTGAATAGGTGGAAGGCTGGTTTGCGTGATGGACTACCCTGTGTTCTGAACTCTCTGTAGTTCCTTGCAGACCTCAGAACAGCAGTTGGTAAGACTCTTTATGGATGTGCTGAATTTTCTTAGCCTCCTGAGGTAAGTAGAGATGTCATTGTGCTTTCTTATCAATAGCATCGACATAGGTGGCTAAGGCAAATTATTGGCGGAGATAGCAAATGGTATGTTGGCCTTCAAGGTGAAAGGCTTTGAGTACAGAGAAGGGATGTCTTGCTGGAATTGTACAGGCCTTGGTGAGACCACACCTGGAATATTGTGCACAGTTTTGGTCTCCTTATCTGAGGAAGGATGTTCTTTCCATTGAGGGGACACAGTGAAGGTTTCCAGACTGATTCCTGAGATGGCAGGACAGATGTATGAGGAGAGATTGAGTCTGTCAGGATTGTAATCACTGCAGTTGAGAAGAATAGAGGAGGATCTCATAGAAACCTATAAAATTCTAACAGGACAAGATGGGGTAGATGTCGGAAGGGTGTTCCCAATGATGGGAATATCCCAGAACCAGGGATGATAGCGTAATGATATGGGAGAAGCTCTTGAGGACGGAGATAATGAGAAATCTCTTCACCCGAAGAATGGAATTCTCTGCCACAGAAAGTGGGTTGAGGACAGAATATTAAATGGTTTTAGGAAGGAGTTACATACAGTTCTTTACCAAAAGGGACAAAGCCGATCATCCAAAGAGCAGAGGAGGTAGAGATATCGGAATGGAAAGAAAGAGAGAGAGGGAAGGTGGGGGTAAAGTCATAGCACTGGGATTGAGCAGCATCCATGTGAATTGTAGATTCCCACATTCCCAGGAGATTCCTTGGGTGATGTTCTCCTGGTCTGGAGTTTCTTTCACATTGGAGCGTAACCCTGACCTTCCCTAACAGTCAGGAAATGGTCACCAACCAGGAAGAAGCAGAGAGACAAATCAGACCATCATGCAGAAAGTTTGCTGACGAGTTCAAAAGCAGTCTTTATTTCAGATTAAAACGACTTCAAGTAGCCAGGCAGTTAACAGCAGTGAGATGATTCCAGAACATTCTGTCAGTGGAGATTTGTTCACCTTGTCTGGGCTTCAGAAAGAGACATGTCTTTGATTTCACACATTCCCCCAGCCCCAGACCTAGGATCGTATATTCTGACTGTGTCCCACACCAATCCCCCTCCCCCCCACAGAACATCCTGAGACATAGACTAAGGGGCCACTCCTCCCAGTGACCCTGAGGTTACTGTAACCATCAGACTCTACCCCCACTCCCAGAACCTGTACCCAGCCCCAGACTTTGTACTTACTTCCCCAGAACCCGTCCTCATCCCTAGACCACCTACACATCTTTGACCCAGAACCCACCCCCCAGTCTCTATCTCCATCTCAACACTCCCCC
>NC_057755.1:7443103-7446918 GCF_004010195.1 Chiloscyllium plagiosum | reverse complement strand
AAGTGTGTGCATACGTGAGTGAGAGTGTACGTACAAGAGATACAGTGTGTGAGTGTGTGAGAGAGTGCGAGAGAGAGAGAGAATGAGAGAATGACAGAGAGTGAGAGAAAGAGACAGTGTGTGAGAAACAGAGTGACAGACAGACAGAGAACAAAGGAAAGGATTGTGAGAGAGGATTGAGGGAGGTGAGAGGGATAAACAAGGGAAGGGTGAGAGAGGCATGTGGGGGGAGGGTAAGAGAGCAACATGGGAGCAGTGTGAAAGCTGTGAGGGAGGAATGAGGAAGGGGTCAGGGAGGGCTGACGGAGGTTCAAAGGAGGTGTGAGAGAGGGTGTGGAAAGAACCTTATCTGTTGTGTTGATGTGCTGGGCTCTTCCATCACTGAGGATGGGGATATTTGGGGGACCCCCTCTTTCAGTGAATGTAATTGTCCACCATCATTCCCAGGTGGCTGTGACAGGACTGCAGAGCTTAGATTCGATCTGTTAGTTGTGGGGTTGCTGAGCTCTGTCTTTCACTTGCTGCTGATGCTGTTTGTCATGCAAGTCATCCAGCCTGGTAGCGTCACCAGTCTGACACCTCCTCTTCAGGTTCTGCCTGGTACTGCTCCTGCTGTGCCCTCTTGTACTCTCCACTGAGACCGTGACATTTCAAATAACGCAAGTGTCAGACTTTGTGAAAGACTTCCTTGATGGGCACTTTGAAAAATTCAGTGTAACTGGACAGGGTAGACATGGTATTGTCAAAGGGAAATTATGTTCAAACACATTACCAGAGTTCTCTGAGGAGCTAACAAATGCTGAAGATAACAGGAACCAGTCGATGGACAATATTGAGATACCCAGAGGGCATTTGCAAATGTTTCACATGAACATTGTTGCAATAAATAAGAGTCCATGGAATGGTGGGATTGGATCGGAGATGGGCTGGTGAACAGGAAGAGGCTGGAAAATCATGCTGTTGCATGTGGCTCAAGGTCAGGGCCTCAACTCTTTATAGTTTATACAAATGGTTTTGATGACGGGGTGGAAGGTATGGGGGCTTAAACTTACTGATGACCTAAAGCTCAACCATTTTTGTTTCAGTAGCAGGAAGAGAGGGAGCATTGACCAGGGGGCTGATGGGAAGGTGAGTCACTGATTTAAAACCTGACCTCATTAATAGGTGGAGTGCACGCTGAGCAGGAGCAGACACGGGACTGCTGACTAAGTGAGGTAAAATATTTGGGTGGTTACGTTACCCAAAACACTACTGAGGCAATGGCTCCCATCCACCCTCTCACCAAAAGTGGTGTGCCAAATTGGTAAGGTAACCAGTTTTTTTTTAATTCTATAATTTTCTATGGTCTCTTTAGGAATTTAGAATGGTGGGAATGGAGGTGAGGGCAGTAGAATGTTCCTCCTGCAGAATGTGGGAGGTAAGGGTCACCACTAGTGTCCCTGCTGACTACATCTGTGGGAAGTGCACCCACTTCCAGCTCCTCGAAAACCACGTTAGGGAACTGGAGCTGGAGCTGGACAGACTTCGGATCATTCGGGAAGTGGAGGGGGTTATTGAGAAGAGTTACAGGGAGGTAGTTATATCTTAGTTGCAAGAAAGAGGCAGATGGGTTACAGGCAGGGAGAGAAAGGTAGGGCAGGGGTTTCCTGTGACAATTACCCTCAATAACAAGAGAAAATGAGGTCTGCAGATGCTGGAGATCAGAGATGGAAATGTGTTGCTGGAGAAGCGCAGCAGGTCAGGCAGCATCTAGGGAACAGGAGAATCGACGTTTCGGGCATTAGCCCTTCTTCAGGATAATTCCTGAAGAAGGGCTAATGCCCGAAACATTGATTCTCCTGTTCCCTAGATGCTGCCTGACCTGCTGCGCTTCTCCAGCAACACATTTCCATCACAGTTCTAATTGACTCAAACCAGGCACCCTATGTTCTCTCAGACATCAAAATTTAAGTCTTCAGTTGTTAGTTAGTCATGAAAACAGAATACAAAAGGAAATTCATAATTCATAAAATATGAACAAATGCTTCATTTTTCCATGCTGGACATTTCTGCTCATTCAGTTTTGAATGGCAGACAAGTTAGTTCACTTACAGTGGAAGGAGCAAGAGAGGTGACGACAACATAGAATTCGTATATCTGGAAACTGACCCTTTTTTTTGGACGCTGCTGCCAAAAACTAGTATTTAAGTGAGAAGTAGAAAGGGTATATCACAGAAAATACTAGTGGGAGCAGGAAGCGAAGCCATTGACTCTGAGTTTACAACTGGATGGATTTGTTTCAGAAAAGTTGTAAGGAGAAACAGAGAACTATAGACCTGTGAGTCTGACTTCGGCTGCGGGTAAATTGTTAGAGATGATTATAAAAGATATGCACAATGTGAATTATGCACAATTAGAGAGGCAAAAATTGATTAGGGATAGTCAAAGTGGTTTTGTGCAAGGAAAATCGTTTCTCACAAACCTGATTGAGTTTTTTTGAGGAAGGTACCAAAAAGATTCATGATGGCAGTACATTAGATGTTGTTTATTTGGATTTTAATAAAGCCTTTGTCATGGTAGACCAATTAGTAAACTTAGGTCACATGGGATTCAGGGTGAATTTACCAATTGGGTACATAATTGGTTGAATGGCAGGAGACAGAGTGTAATAATGGAGGGTTACTTTTTGGACTGGAGACCTATCACCAAGGATCGGTTCTGAGTCCTCTTTTATTCTGTCATTTAAATAAATGATTTGGATGAGAATATAAAAGGCATGGTTAATAAATTAGTGGATGACACCAAAGTTGGTGGCATAATAGACAGTGAAGGAAGATTTCTAAGTTTACAAAGGAATCTTGATCAAATGGGTGAATGGGATGAAAAATGACAAATGGAGTTCAATCCAGATAAATGTGAGGTATTGTATCTTGGTATTCCATATTTTGCGCAATAGCTTACCATGTGGAACCTTATCAAACACCTTACTGAAATCCATATACACCACATCAACCACTTTACCTTCATTCACCTGTTTTCACACCTTCTTGAAGAACTCAGTAAGGTTAGTGAGGCACGACCGACCCTTCACAAAACCATGTTGACTACCCCTAATCAAATTATTCCTTTCCAGATGATTATAAATCTTATCTCTTTTAACCTTTTCCAACACCTTACCCACAACCGAAGTAAGGCTCACTGGTCTATTATTACCTGGGTTGTCCTGACTCCCCTTCTTAAACAAAGGAACAGCATTTGCTATCTTCCAGTCTTCTGGCACTACTCCTGTCCACAATGATGACATAAAGATCAAAGCCAAAGACTAGGCAATCTCCTCCCTGGCTTCCCAGAGAATCTGAGGATAAATTCCATCCAGTCCAGGGGTCTTATCTATTTTCAGATTTTCCAAAATTGCTAAAACCTCCTATTTGTCAACCATAATCCCATCTATTCTAGTAGCCTGTATCTCCATATTCTCACTAACATTGCCCTTTCCAATGTGAATACTGACAAAAAATATTCATTAAGTGCTACCCCTTTGTCCTCAGATTCCATACACAACTTCCCACGACAATCTTTGATTGGCCCTAGTCTTACTCTAGTCATTCTTTTATTCCTGATATATATATAGGCTTTAGGATTTTCTTTAATCCTATCCGCCAACAACTTCTCATGTCCCCTCTTTGCTCTTCTTAGCCCTCTCTTTAGATCTTTTCTGGCTGACGTATAACTCTCAAGCCCCCTAACTGAGCCTTCACGCCTCACCCTCACATAAGCCTTCTTCTTCCACTTGACAAGAGCTTCAACTTCTTTAGTAAACCATGGCTCCCTCTCTC